>NC_142117.1:12275000-12575000 GCF_056152115.1 Neolamprologus brichardi | reverse complement strand
TAATAGAACAAAGGTAAAAAAATAAAAATAAAAAAAAAACCCCAAACAAAATGAAATAAAAGGAATGTATGATAAAACTAAACAAAATGCAAATTCATCTACCTGGTACCAAAACAAAAGACCACAGTATACAGAAACATCAAACAAATCTATTTTCCCCCAATAAAGCCTTTAAAAAAATATCAGATTCAATCCTTTGACCAAGTACCTACTAAAATGCACAACAAACTGATAATAACAAACCACACTGATAATATGTGGGAACTCCTCTTGGTGCCTTTTGTTGGACAGGCCAAAGATAACAGAAGTTAACATCCATTAAATTGTATTTTTGCACCTCAAGGCGATTCCCAAAGACGTATTTGCTACACGGCATGCTGAACCTTTAACAAAATATAAGGAAACTGTACAAGTGGAAGACAAAATTACTAGTGGCAGGCCTAAAAACAATCTACAACAGATGAAAGTATCTGAAAGTCACATTGTTATGAGATAGGACACAAATCCAGCAAAGACCTGCCATAGGTCCTGAGAGGTGTAGCTGGCCCTTTAGTTGATCTTGCTGTTCAATGAAGCCTCATCAGGAACGGTCTCAATGGAAGTGACTGTCGAGGAGTCATTCTTAAGAAAGGGAAATGGGGAGAAAAGCCTGAGGTATGCAACATTATACAAGAACTGAAAAATCAGTGGCAACAGGTGTGATGGCGTGATAAATCCAAACGTGAAAATGCTGGCTCAAATCATTGTTGGTGTGTATCGAGGAGGTCAGGAGAGAGGTAAAGCACTGAGAGTCTGCAGACATCTGTAAAACATGGGGGAGGCTCTGACATGGTTTGGGCCTGCAGATAGGCATGTTGGTGATCTTCAAAAAATTAATAAATTTATGAACAAAGAAAAGCACCATCGGTCTTTGATCCATGGTGCACTATGATCTGCTTCATTTTTCAGCATGAAAGTGAAACATTGCCAATGCAGTAAAAGCATACCTGAATATCAGAACCTGGATCTCAACATTATTGAAACAGTGTGGGATCATCTAACAGACAACAGAACAAAAGGCAGCCAACATCCCAAGGAAAACTTTGAATGTCCTTCAAGAAGTCTGGAGACCTATTCATGAAGACTGCTTAAAGAAATGACAACAAACCTTAACTCAGAGAGTTTTATATATACAGCTGTGGTCAGAAGTTTGCATATACTTATCATGGGAATGATATAGTAATTTGACTGATATTATTCATGACTGAATTCAGTGTCTTCCTGATGCTGTCACTTTTTCCGCCAAATGAGTAGAGGTCACAGTGCATCTTCTCCAAAATCTGTAACCCAAAAACAACAAAATTAATTTAATGTTCAAAATCAATGAGTGGTGTCATTTCTTTATTTCCTTCATTGTTAAATGTTCATTGTTTTTATAGGTAGATAAAAGCATCATGTTTCAACACTACAAGAGACTAAAATCTTCGGCTTTCAGGCTGTAAGACTAATATTTTCAGATTTTTCAGCTATCGCCATCATTATGGCCAGGCCTTAATTATTATTTTTTTTAAAGCAGGAAACTGATAATAATATTATACCAGACTGTTCTTTAATGCTCACCTTGACAGATGAAAGGTAGTCTGTCATGGCAGTTGGCATCCAGCAGCTTTATTTCTTGTGTCTCAGTCAGGATCATCTTTGCACAGTGGTTATTTAAGCCATATATGCTGCTGTTCCATTTAGGACAAATGTCTTTGGACTTTGAAATCCACATCCACTCCTTATCTTTGCCAAAGACTGAGCGTTCCAGGCCAATCCACACCCCTTGTTGCAGGTGTGTCTCATTTTGCAGGAGACTTTTCACTTCATCATTCACTGTTTGGTTGGTGATTTCAACCAGGGAGGTGTAGTTTTGCTGACAGTCCTCCAAGGCATCAATCCAACTTTTGTTTTCATGGTAGAACTCCAGGTTTGTAACTTGAGACAAAAAAAAAAAGAAAGTGACATTTAACATATGCTAACGCTACAATAGGTCACAGTTTCCTGCTGTCTCCTTATTTATGCAAAGCTCTGCTGACTCACCCTGATAGTCGGGGATGTTTTGTATAGATTAAAGTATTGAGTCTACGGCATTGCAATATATTAACATATACTTTAATTAACAAGGTAAATGACTGCTTCCAGGCTGAAATATAAAAAAATCCCACCTGATGTAGCTGTACTCCTTGTAGACACACTAACATTGAAGGGCCTTTGATTTGAAGCTGCACATAAGAAAAAAAGTAAAAATTTAAGCTTTAAAAACATATTTCAGTTTTACAAAAGAAAAAAAAATGTTGTAACTATACAGTTTTTTATGTGTTGTTTTTTTTTTAGGAAAGGTTGATTATATTGAAAAAAGTACTTGCCTGTCTGAGCATCTATACAGTCACTGATATTGTATTCTTCTTGAACATTTTGAAAATGTATCTTTACTGTTTTTTCATCTGGCTTAGACATTGAGATGCGTATCTTTTTTCTGTTGAAAGAAAATTACAGAAAATTTAAAAAGCATATGACAAACAGGATTTTATAAGAGATAACACATCTGCATCTTCTGCAGTATTTTATTTAAAAAGCTAAGTGGACAAAAAACATATTTACCTTGAATTACAGTTATTTGTAGAGGTAGCTCCGCTGTTGCAACTTCCACAAATTTTATTACCAGAAACCTTTACACACCCTGCAGAAAACAAAACAAATTAATCTACATGAAGAGGGGATGCAGGTGCCTTTAAAAATGTGTCTGTGGCACTTCAGATTTTGTACTTGCTGAATGAATTTGTCACAGCAAGTATACTTTAAAATCCATTTGCTGTACACACTTCTTTATTACAGGAATAAAATAATTTTTAAGCTACTAAAATACTGTCAATAGACAAATATACTGTGAAGTTGAGATTTCTTACCAGATTCTACCTTCACAGACAAAAGAAAACTGCCTGTTTTGTATGTGATTTTAGGACATGTGTTAGACTAGTCCGTCGTCCCAGTGCTACTGAGTTTAGTGGCTTCCAGTGTGACTTGGTTGACTCTGGGATCACCACATTTAAATTTCCAAATCCACTTGCCAACTGTGCAATTGCAATTTTGTGTAATAATTGGTTTAACACGGCACTGATCACAGGGGATGATTTTGATTCCTTCATTTGGAAAGTCTGGTGCTGAAACACAGGGCAGCAGGCTCACTGCTGTAGGACAGGAAGATCACATCAGGTCTGAGTACAGTTAGAAGAAGAAAACTCTCACTTTAGCAAACAACTAAATGCATAGTTGTTTGCTAAAGTGAGAGTTTTCTTCTTCTACAATAAATATACAGTAATTCATAGTTTTAAGGAAAATATAAACAAAAACATGTGCAAAGGTCAGTATTTTTGTAACTATTCTTTTTTCATTGTCCTTTCATCTATTTTCCTTTTTCCAAAACGTTCCCATGCCATAGAAAGAGCCAAGCGATGGGATCAGTACCCCTGTCTGTTAGATCTCTCTCCAAGTGCACATTTATTTATTTATGTATTTTAAAAACATCTTTGTTTTATTATATATAGATACATTTGTTTGTTTAATGCATTGGTAAATAAAATGAAGAACATAAAGAAATAGATACTGGCAAACAAAAATCTAGGGTCAGATAAAATACAAGAAAAAAGAAACAAAATGTGCCATGAAAATTACAAACAAATGATCCGTCATTCACATACTTTTGAGAGAGGAATGACGGTGATAAAATGTGTTAAAATGGATCTGCATGGCTAGATCCAGAGTAATTATAACCTTTCAAGCAATGTTTTAAATTATAAGTAGTTACTGTTTAACAATGAAAAGTAAGTTAGGTACATACCTAGCAGTAATGATAGATGAATCACATGTGTCATGGTCTGTAACATGCAAAAAAAAAAAAAAGAGTAGAAAATTGAGTGCTAATTAATCATCATATCAAGAGTTTATTTAGTTTATTTATGAAGTTTATTTCAACTTCAGTACTTACAGTCGTTGCAGAGATGCTTGTTAACTGTAAATGTCAGGTAAATATCCAGAGTGTTTGAATAAACCTCCCCACTGTCCTCTGGCTTGTTGCTCAAGTCCAAAATGGAAATTCATGGAAATGTCAACAGGAGTGACTTTGCATCGCTGATTATATCATCATGTAAATGTGTTCTCATCCTCCTCAAATCCACTAATGAGGGTTTTTTCCCTTTAAGGTTACGAATTTAATAAGGTGAACCAATTTGATTGATTCAGAAGAAGATTTTAATTTTATATCTTGCGTAAGGAAATCCATACAGCACAAAAAAAAGTTTTTCGTTTTTTGTTATTATGTTAGTTTTAATTGCAGGTGTTCAGTAATCATCATTACCCTATAAATGAATGCACAGCACATTACATTTTGCAGTGGTTGCCCTGAAAGTGTAGTTGTTAAACTATGAGGACTTTCGAAGGACTTCTTCGCCACGTTAGCTTAAAACGAGTTCGAACGCTTCTCTCAGCTCTGAAAATATTTAGATTTTATTTGTTGTTGTTTGTTTCCATTTGTCATTATTACCTTTTATCAATGTGGTCCCATTTCCAATCAACAGCTAAGTTCACATTAAATCTTCTATGTATTGACTTGAGAAAATGTCCCTGTTTCCACATTCAATGATGTTAGAGGTAGATCGTATGCCTAGTCAAATAGGAAGCAAATATATCCTTATCAGTTTTGATGTTACAAACAAATGTATCACATAACCAGGGTACACTGGAAAAAAGCCTCTTTCATGTTATGAATGACCAGTTCATCCACCACTACATGATTTCTGTTGCTGAACTGAGTCATAACTTAATACAATATGTTTAAATAAATGATGCTGACTTTTGAGCTTTAGGGATCTGATACTTTATTATACTTTACAGAGATGTGAACAGATCTATAAAACAAACTATGTTTTAAATATTCTATTTTTTCCTCCTGCAAAATTTAAGATCTGTGTCTAAGCTGTTCCAACCACAGTAACATATTACTACTTCATGTTCCACATCTACTACTCAATAAAATGTGCACTCCTTGCAACAATCTCGATGGTAACAATAATAATAAAAACAGAACTGCACTTATAACCTTTATTTCTTCTTTAAGTATATGTAAAACTTAATGTTTTTCATTTTGTCTGTTGGAGATTATGTATGGGAATTTCCTTCCGGTTGTCATCTATATAGGATACCCCAGTTCTACAAGCTTTTCATTCTCATTTACGTGCCCCACTCTCCCTCCCTCCTTGTTTTCAATTCTTTAACTTCTTCACTTCTATTTAGTACACGGAGATCTGCCAGGCCTGGGTGCTGTTGCCAGTCCCCTTCGAGGCCTTCCCCAAACCGCAGCTCAATTCATGTCCAAGCCTTCACCTTTCACTACTAAAATGCTGTCAAACCTAAAATGAGGACGTGGGCCCAGCTAGTGAAATTCATCCCAAAGATGTTCTATCAGGTTGAGGTCAGCATTAAGAGATCCTTTCACTGGAACTAAGGGGCTGAGCCCAACGCCTAAAAAACAACCCCACACTATGATCCACCAAACATTATACTTGGCACAATGCAATAAGACAAGTACCATTCTCTTTGCAACTGCAAATGGTTGCCTCAGGAAAGGCATCTGATTAAAAGCTTATCGTCAAGAATGAGATTGCCATGATTGATTGCTGGAGGCACGCCCACCTGTGCTGTTGGCCAGCAGGGTGTTGGTGGAAACTATGAATGACACTGTTAGCTAAAGACAGATGCAAGGAATAGGATAAGATGGAGACAGATGATGGTAACCCTTAAAGGGAGCATCCCAAGAGACATATTTATATCTTTGTATGTCACAGAACTCTAATATACAGTCTGGTGCAACTAAACATGACACAAACAACTAGAGCCTGAACTGGATCAATATCACTTGAAGTATGAGTATTTATTTTGTTGAGCTATTTTAATAAAATTCAGAATTACAGACTTACAAGTGTACCTATAACTAATAAGTTTCATTGGTGACTTTGGATAATGGTCTAATCCGATAGAGATGGATTATTTTTAGTAATTGCTGAATTTGAAACTGTTTTCAGAAGCACGTGTCCATAAAAGAAGAAAACCTCACTTGAAGTGTGAGAAGGTTAATTTATAGTACCTTTAACTAATTTTGTGGTGGTTTGTTTCTCTACTAGCTGGTTGGTGGATCTCACACAACACTGTCTCACAATGTGACAGAACAACTTATCATCATATCATATCATTACATAAACACACGAATAGGTGTCCACTCTTCTTTTAAACAGTAAGAACAGTTTAATAATTACATATTTTAATAAACGTTCTGATACTAAAATGCATTTTTCTGTGAGTTTCTTTTTTGGTTCTTCTAAATTAACAGATGGTGCAAAGGATGAAAATCTGAAGACTGGTTCATTCACAACAACACAGACGAAACACAATTTATTTTAAAAATCATCGTCCGTCAGGACTTTTTTTTACAGGCATCTTTAATTTTTTTTATTGTATAAATGTTGTTAATAAAATAATTTAAATGATCTGGTTTTTGCTATCAGATTGATCTACATGACAATTTGTTTATCACACAACAACTTCATTTTGATAGTTGATATATTTGTGATTAATGAAAGTTTAACCACCTAATTTCACTGCTAACCTATAAAACCAGGAGTGCCCAACCGCGGCTCTCATGCCGTTTGTGGTTGTTTTTTTTTTAATGTGCGTGTTCGCTTTGTTTGTGTTTAATCCGGTATTTGCTTGTGCGTGTGATGAAAATACCGCAAAGTTTTCCAGTAGGGGCAAGATCATTTGAGTATTCAAATTATGTCATGCTCGCTCTCAAAACAGCAAGGAAAAAATGCACAGCAAAACAAAAATATGAAGAAGAACACAGAATGTTTTTAACAGAGTGGGAGAGTTTTTGTTGTTGTTGTTGAATGTAATGGCAAGTCATTCTGCCTGATAAGTCGGGCGTCATTAGCGCATTCCAAAGCTTCAGATCTTCATTCAGCATCGCTTCAGCTCACTCCATGCTAACATCGACCAGGAATTTCCAAAAGGGACTAAACTTCGCAAGCACGAGTTGGTCACTTTGAAAAGTCAGGCAGAAAAGCAGATACAGTTTTTCCAAAAATATACAAAGTGCTCTCTCTGACCTTCAAGCATGTGCTTATTTTAATTTTGCAATGGATGAGAGTTGTGACACACAAGACAAGCCTCAGTTGGCAGTATTTGCATGGTCTGTGTCAAATGAGTGTGTGATCAAAGAAGAACTCCTTGATATTGTGCCATTAAAAGACACACCCCGAGCCATATAGGTGAAAGAAACAATGATGGCTGTGTTTGAGAAAAGCAAATCTGCACATACCGAAACTAATGCAATAGCTATAGATGGAGCTACTGCAAAAAAAGCTATTCATAAAACATAAACTTTTAAAAAAATATATGTTTATTAAGATTTTGATATAAATGAAAAAACACAAATGGACAACACAACAGCAAAGACAAAAACACAAATAAGGCAAAAGGTTACACTGCAGCAACAAAAATACTACTTCAACACTGACAATAAACAGAAGTAAAACGCTGCGATTGATCAAAGAGAACTTTGTTTTAATACATGATCTAAAAAAGGTTGTCACACATCAAAGAACTTACTAAGTTTGCCCTCTAATGTATACCTAATCCTCTCCCTGTGCAGTAGAGCAGTCAGTTCTGTTAGCCACATTTTGAATTGAGGCACAGTGCCAGAAAGGTGAAGAGGAAGACCCAAACAATGCAGTTATTGGGTCCGGCTCTAATGTGCAATTGTACATATCAGAAAAACATTTAAAGATGTCCAGCCAATAGTTGGACAATTTGGGGCAAGTCCAATGAGTAAGAGAGCCTTCTTCAAGTTTACAACGATCACATATAGGACTAAGAGAAGGAAAAATTTACTTTTTGAGTAATGAAGTCTGCGAAGCACTTTGAATTGAATTAACTGAAGCCTTGAATTTATAGAACAAGAATGGATCCTACACAGACTCCTCTCACACACCTCATCTCCAATTTGCAAACCCTGCTCCTCCTCCTGTCTTCAAAAAGTCAGATTTACAATTCAAATACTCAGAAAAAGCCTTCACAAAACCAGAAACCAATTTTTCAGAATCCTGGGAACTAAAAATTGACCCCTCTTCCAGAAGAGATGGAAAGTTGAGGACACTCTGACGAACATAGTTTCTTATCTGTAGATAATGAAAGAAAATGTGACGCATGTAATATATAAGTCTTTGAGAGTAAGTATACATTTTTGTGTCTAGACCTTGTTACGGATTCAAATATTGGGGATGGATACAAGAGGAAAACCAAAATAACAACACTGGTCCGGCCGGGTCAAGTCAAACGATGATTTAATGAACACACGCGTGGGAGATGGACACCATACAGCAGACAGCATCAGATCTCAAAATGGTGGAGCCTTGATCAAACTCTTATAGCCTCTAGTGGCCCCCACCTAATCATAAAAGCCTAAACATTCACATTCTTTCTCACACACAGCGCCTAAGCTACGACCTTGGCTCCCTGTTTATCTGCTCCTGCTGAGATGGGGCAGTATGCTCTGTTCTCTTCTAACCAGACAAATGAGACGATGACTTTCTGCAAACAGTATTTCTTATAACTCAGCAGTATAATGCATCATAAAACAATATCATTCATTCACAATAAATCAGCAGTCTAATGTAATGCAAATCAGTTTACCAAATGTAATAGTTATCACCTTCTTCTAATTCAGGAGAATAATGCAAACTAAAACTACATAATAATTCACAATCTTTAATTAGGGGTCTAACATTGCATAAAACAATATTATAATCTGACAACCTCAAAAGAGGCATCTAAAAATGAGGGTAGAAATGCATGATTACAATATATTGGAGTATGGATCGAAGTGTCTGGTAGAGCACAACCTTTTTTGATCCGACTATAAACTATAAAATGTATTTTAATTATAAAACAAACTTCTCGGGATGCTGGTTATGAATAATAATAATAATAATAATAATAACAGATGTGACCCACAGAAACAGTTGGGAAGACAATCAAAAGATCAAACAGTCTTTTGACCAAGCCAACAAACTCATAATGACAGACCACACTGATAATATGTGCAAACTGCCCTCTGGCCTTAAATTGGACAGGCCAAAGACAGCACAGTTACAGGCATAAAATAGTATTTTTGAACCAACAAGGTGATTCCCCAAGAGCTGTTAGCTGGAATGTTAGAAAATCTGGACATGGCGAGCGGTGGTTCCTTAACAATATTGAAGAAACCAGACAAATGAAGAAGTGTCAGGGCCCTACAGCAGCAGATGAACAGAATCGTGTCATTAAGAAAGCTTAATGACTCGAGCTTAATGAAGAGCTTTGGATGTCCTTCAAGACGCTTGGAGAACTGTTCCTGAAGACTACTTAGAGAAATGACAACAAAGCTTAACTAAGACAGTTACATATAGAGCTGTAGTCAGAAGTTTACATAAACTCACTGTGGGTATGAATGGTATGGTAATTTTGTGTTTTTAATGATTTCTTTGATCTGATTTGTACACTTTCCTCCCAGTGTGAATTAGAGAAAGAGAATCCCAATTCATGTTTTTTTTTTAAGTCATTATAGATGTATGCTATACAATGATTACACCCTTTCTGGCACATTATTTGACATGTCTCCATGACAACAGTTTAATGTCTGGACTGCAGATGCTTTGATTTTGACTAAAGCACAGGTCCTGCAGTTGTTGATGACTGAATCCAGAGTTTTCCTGTTACTTTGAGTAGAGGTCACGAGGCCTTTTCTCCAAGATCTGTAAAAAAAAAACCCCAAAAAACCCAAAAACCCCAATATTAATTAAAAGTTAATATCCAAAAATAATATTTCAGAAGAAGCTTCTGCTTTCAGGCTGTAAGACTAATATTTTAACTTTTTGCATCAACATCATTATGGCCATGTCTCTTTTTTAAATGGAAAAAAGAAAGAAAGAAAAAGAAGCAGAAAACTGACAACAATATTATACCAGACTGTTCTTTAATGCTCACCTTGACAGATGAAAGGTAGTCTGTCATGGCAGTTGGCATCCAGCAGCTTAATTACTTGTTTCTCATTCAGGATCATCTTTGCACAGTGGTTATTTGAGTCAGCTATGCTTCTGTTCCACCCAGGATAAATGTCTTTGGACTTTGAAATCCACATCCACTTCTTATCTTTGCCAAAAACTGAGCGTTCCAGGCCAATCCACACCCCTCGTTGCAGGTGAGTCGCATTTTGCAGGCTTTTCACTTCATCATTCACTGTTTTGTTGGTGATTTCAACCAGGGAGGTGTAGTCTGTCTGGCATTGCTCCAAGGCATCAATCCAACTTTTGTTTTCATGGTAGAACTCCAGGTTATTAACTGGAGACAAAAAATGCAAAGTGACATTTAAGATATGCTAACACTACAATAGGCAGTGTTGGGACTAATAACGTAGTTACTGTAACGCGTTACTTAATAACGCGTTACAGTAACTACGTTATTATTGTGGTAACAAGTTATTATGCCAAAATCAGGAACGCGTTAATCGTTACTGGGATTTAGATAGGGTCGTTACTCGTTACTTCGTGTGGTGGCTATCGCGGAGCTTCCACAGATTCAGCAAAATTAGCAAGTGGTGGAGGCCAGCAGGTGGATGAGGGAAAGGGGAGGCAGGAGGAGCAGAGACCCGAGGTGGCCGCCGGTCTGAGTGTCAGGTGAACTGAACTTCAGGTAAGAAGTTATGACCTGCAGACTATCTGGGTCAGATATAAACCAAGTTTAGGTGGAGTTTATTTTCGTTGTGCTGACTTTTTCATACTGCGTACTAGCTAGCATGACGGAGTTTCTATACAGCTGGGTGGGTGCTATGATGTTACTGATGTTGAACTTTATTTTGTTCATAAGGTTAATTATTAGAGTTGCCAACCATCCCCTAAAAAACGGAATCATCTCGTATTCAGAGAAAATATTACGCGTTTCGTATTGAGGTGAAAAGGAACGCAGTTTGTCCCGTAATCCAGCTACAATGAAAAAGACACAAAGCTGGATTTATTCTGTCTTTGCTGCACAGCTGCCTCTTCTTCTCTCATTCTCTCCCCTCCCTCTCCTGTTTCTACTTCAATCATGAAACTGATCAATGATCAACTGATCGGTTTTTCTTTCTTGCTTGTTTATCGCCCACTTTGCGCCAGAAAGAGGAAACCAGCGGAGGTCACGTTAAACAACAGCAGCAAGTTTAAGCTTGATCAGCTGTTGTTAGAATTTATTTAATATTACTTTCTAGTATCAGCTGATGTTTGCTGGAGCCACAGCTGTAAAGCTGCTGGTCATGATGGTTTGTATATCTGGTGAGAGGGAAACATGAAGATGAAACCAGGAGATGTTCTTACTGAATCATCAGAGCTGAACAGGTGATGGAGAAACAGGTTTACCTTTAGGTGACATGAATGAGTTGAAGGGAAGTTATGAACTGTTTCTGAGAAATAACACCAGGATCCTTTTTTTTACATAGCTGACAGCTGGTAACTGTGCAGGGGCCAGTCTAGCAAAGTTTTGCCAGGGGTTTTCGTGTTGGATGTAAAAAGCGCACATGACACTGTGACGTAGGCTAGAATCATGGCGGCGGTCAACCACAGTCCAGGCTTGGGATTTCTCTCGTGGAAATATGCACATTATCTTTTCCTTTCTATTGGTAGGTGGCACAGTTAACTTGTGGCAAGTAAGCAAGCTAGAAGACTGGCAAAGTTATGGAAGCAACACATTAACAAGAGAATTCTGAGTAAAACCAAAGTTACTTTCCCTAGTAACTAGTTACTTTGAAAGTAACGAGTAACTTGAAGTAACTGAGTTACTTTTGATAGAAGTAACTGTTATGTGACTAAGTTACTAATTTAAAGTAACTTACCCAACACTGACAATAGGTCACAGTTTCCTGCTGTCTCCTTATTTATGCAAAGCTCTGCTGACTCACCCTGATAGTCGAGGATGTTTTGTATAGATTAAAGTATTGAGTTTACAGCATTATAATATATTAACATATTCTTTTATTCACATATTGTTAAAAGTAAAAGACTGCTTTCAGGCTGAAATATAAACATTTCCGCCTGATGTACCTGTATTTGTTGTAGAAACATTAACATTGCAGGTCCTTTGATTTGAACCTGCACATAAGAAGAAAAAAGAAAGAAAAAAAAGTCTTGTTGTAACTATACAGTGTGTAAATATACATGTATGTATATAATTTTTACAGATTCATCTTATGTTGTATTTGTTTTCTTGTTTGTGGAAAAAAACGCATCAGTTTATTGTTTTGCAACTTTTGTTGTTTGAGAAAGAAAAACTATGTAGCAAATTAAATTCTTAAAGCTGCTCTTTGGAGGAAAGGCTGATTGTGCTGATGAAAGTACTCGCCTGTGTGAGCCTCTATACAGTCGCTAACATGGTGTAGTTGATGACACCCCTGAAATTTGAGCTTTACTCTGTTTTGGTCTTCCTTAGGAACCGAGATATGAATCTTTTGTCTGTTGAAGAAAACAGAAAGCTGTTTTAAAAGTATGTGACCAACATGATTTTGCCTATGAGGTACCAATCTGCATCTTCTTCATCATCATATTTAAAAACTGATATAAATATATTTACTTTTTTTTAAAGCTGAAACACTTTGTGCCGGCAGTAGTTGAAGTTCCAGGGCAAGATTCACAAATGATCTTATTGTCACTCGTATGATTTAAATACCCTGGTACATGGAAACAAAACACATGAATGCTCATCTATAAACAATATAATATGCATCAGGTTTTAAAGTTCTTAGATTTCATTTTAAAGTCAGTCAGCCGACTTTAAACCAGCGATAAAATCATTTTTAATGTGTTGTGAATTTTAGATTTCTTACCATTTTCTACCTCCACAGACAAAACAAACATTTTTGTTTTGTATGTGATTTTACGGCATTTATTAGTACAGTCCTCTGTGTCAGTGTAATTGGCTGTGGCAGTTACTTCCAGGGTGACTTGGTTAGCAGTGGGCCCACAACATTTAAATTTCCATATCCACTTTCCAGCTGTGCAATTGCAAACATGTGTAATATTCCCTCCAACAGGGCACAGGTCATAGGGAGTAAATTTGATTCCTCCATCTGGAAAGTCTCGTATGGCTGAAATACAGGTCAGCTGGCTCACTGCTGTAACACAGGAAGATAACATCAGGCCTGAGTACAGTTTGCATTTAGGTGATGACCTGTACGTCGGAAACATACCTAGCAGTAATGATAGATGAATCAGACGTGCCATGGTCTGTAACATGCAAAGAAAAAAAAGGTAGAAAATTGAGAAGGAATTGACATATTAAGAGTTTATAAATAAAACGTTCACCTTCAGTGCTTCCAGTCTCTGCAGAGATGACTGTTAAATATCCAAAGTGTTTGAATAAACCTCCCCACTGTCCTCTGGTGTGCTGTCTTTCTCCAGAATGATAACTCAGAGAAATGTCGGCAGGTGTGACTTTTTATATTGCTCTTTATATTATCACATTTTTGATTAAATAAACACAAATGTGTTCTCATCTTCCTCAAATGGAATAATGATACTTTTTCCCCCTCTAAGGTACTGTGGATGTGCAGTATTACAAACTTAATAAGGTGAATCAACTTGACTGATATAGAAAACATTTTGATTTTAAATGTTGTTTAAATGTTGTTAAAGCAAAACATCCACAAAAAAATGTTTTTTTTGTTACACATTATTAGTTTAAATGGAGGTTTTCCTGTGATCATGTCATGGGCTGGGTCTGTGACCCAGTATTTTGAGTTCATGATATATTGTGTATTTCTTTTATTAGTATGGGGAAATGTTAGGTTCTTGTTTTGTATTATTAGTTAGAACTTGAGGCTTCATGTTTTGTCATTTATTGTTTGGGTTAAGCTCATCTAGCTCCTGTAAAACCCCTAAGTGGTTCAGCCTTAGTTTTGTTATTGATCCCCGCATTTCCCCTTTCCCTGGGCTTTGGTCTCACCTGCCATTTGTGTTTCATGTCTCATGTGTCAAGCCCATGTTGTTTGGTCTGCCTCATCATGTTTCCTGTGTTATGTTGTAAGAGTCCAGTATCTTCTTTGTTCATTGTATTTAGGTTCCCTTCCCCTACCTTGTTATTAGGTTCATGTGTGTCAGTGGTGTTCCCATGTGTTAATGTTCCCATTGTTGTTTATTGTGTCATGTTTCTGGTTGATGCTGTCATGCCTGTCTTGTCATGTTTTTCTGTTTATTTTGAAAGTCCAGTTTTCATGTCATTGTGTTTGAGTTTACATTTCCTGTGCATCATTATGTTCATCCTTGTCAGCTGTTTCCTCATGTGTCTCGACTTCCCCTGATCACCTCATGTGTGTATTTAAGTCCTCTGTTTTCTATGTTTCGTTGTCAGGTCGTCTGTTTGCATGTCCATAGTGTTTTGTCATTGAAAATGTCATTGTATTTTCACTGAGTTTCTTAGTCCTTTAGTTTTCTGAGTGTTCAGTTTTCTTAGTTTTCATAGCTTCATGCTTTTTCATGTGCCAACATCCAAATAAAGGATCGTCTTCTGTTCAGCCAGCAACTCCGCCTTTCAGTGTCTGCTTCTGGGTCCTGTAAACGAAACTTATCAGCGCACCCCGCCGTGACAGATCAGTAATCCCCTCCAACCTGTTTCATGAATGCACAGCACATTAACTGAGCGTTTGCTCTCAAACTGTAGTTGTTAAAATCTGAAGGCTTTAAGAGCTTCTTAGCCAGGTTAACAGATGAACAGCTTTTAAAATATTTATTCCTACTGTAAGTTATTTTTCCATTTTGTCTTTATTATATTATTATATTTGTCCTATTTTCTCATTTTCTCCTAAAAAGAAAATGTCTCTGTTTCCACATACAGTGACGTTACTGTTAGAGAGTGTTCCTAGTCAAACAGGAAGCAAATATATCCTGATCAGTTTTTATTTTGATCTTATAAACAAATTAGGTATGTAACCAAGGTATACTGAATAAAGTCTCCTTTATGTCATCAGGTACAGAAGCTGGTAATAAATAACCAGTTCATTCACCGCCACATGATTTCTGCTGCTGCATTAACCCTCAACTTAATACTTTCAATAACTGACACTGACATTTCACCTTAAGGAAATCGATATAGTCCCCATTCTGTACAGCGATCGAAACAGATCCATAAAACAAACAATTTCAAATAAAGTATTGTTTTTCCTTTTGCATGATTTTGACCTGTGCCTACGCTGTTGTAAAGTTTTAAGTACACTCGGTTGTTGTGTACACACAACAACCTGGATGGTAATTGTACATGTGTAATGACAATACAGTTGAATCCTAATCCTTTATTATGTCGGCCCATTCTTTGTAGCTATAACATCTTCAACTCTTCTGGGAAGGATTTCTGGAGGGTTTAAGAGTGTTTATGGTCATTTCTGATCATGCAAGCAAGTGTGAGGTCAGACACTGATAATGGACAAGAAGGCACTGCTCACACTCTCTGCTGTAATCCACCCCAAAGGTGTTCAGGTCGAGGGTCAGGACTCTGTGTAGACCAGTCAAGTTTGTGCACTAGTGTGCAGTCATGTTGGAACAGGAAGGAGCCATCTCCAAACTGTTTCCACAAAGTTGGCAGCATGAAAACCAAAACGTTTTGGTATGCTGAAACATTAATTCTTTCTTACCCACGATACAGTCAGAACAAAACCCAGATTCATTGATCAGATTGCCAGTTGGAGAAGCATGATTCATCACTCCAGAGAACACATTTCCACTGCTCTAGAGTCCATTGGCAGTGTGCGTTACACCACTTTATCTGACATTTTGCATTGCACTTGGTGACATAAGGCTTGGATGCAGCTGCTTGGCCATGGAAACCCATTCCATGACGCTCTCTATGCGCTGTTCTTGAGCTAATCGGAAGGTCGGGTAAATACTTTGAAGATTGGTAAAAGTTTGTGATGGTGAGTTTAAGTGTTACTAAAAACAAACAGCTGGACGAATAGTTTGCAACACATTAGTTTAACTGACAACAACATGGTAACATTCTTGGGCATAAAAAGAAGTAAAGTCAAAAGTAAATATGGACAGATTTCACCCTAAGTGTGTGAATGGTGTCTGTGACAGATTGGTATACCCCACTATCTCTTGAATCAAGACATCGCTGAAATAAACACAGTTTGCATTTTGTTAACTTTACATTTTATTATTAGCACAGAATGAATATTCTTTAGTTTTTTGTTTGAGAGAAAAAGAAAATGTTATTTCTTATAACCGCTCAGTTAAATTAGCCAGATATTTAGGTTTTTAATGACAAAAATAATACATCGACTCTTTACATAGAAGCATCTTTGACAAATACAAGTACTTCTGAGAAGTGGTGGGTAAACTAGTAATTTAACAAGGCTTGCAAATGATAGTAACTAAAGTAGTTTTCCTGTGAAACACAACACTACAGCATACAAACATACAAACAGCATATATACACATTGGGTTTGCTGGGTCATCCATCTGCTTCTCCAGGAATCTCACCTTGATGTGATGATGATTGAGACGCTGCGAATCGTTTTCTTTGGTGCTATCAGTTCAGTCAATGTCAATGAAAAGCTCTGTGGCCCAAAACACAAATATTAATTCAAAAATATATAAAAAGCAGAGTGGAATGGCTTCATTTTAAACTTCCCATTGACCTTTATACATCTACTTATATGTAAATATTGCAGCTTACAGTGACATGTCACACAGATAAAAAAAAAAAGATGCAGAATATACAGTAAAACGTCAATTTATGCCTACAGGCTAGAAAACATTTTGGTAGATATACCTGACTTCTCTGTATATTCATCAGTACAGGGCTTTTCATTCATTCCTGGAGAAAAAGAAAAAAACAAAAACAAGAAGATTTCATAAAAACCAGGTGAAGAAGTCTGACTGGACAACAAAACAGCAACTTACTTTGACAAATGTATGGTAATTTTTCATGGCAGTCGTCGTTGGACCACTGGATTTCTTTTGTCTTATTATCAAAGACGACTTTTCCACAGTGGTTGTCAAAGTCAGAGTTGGTGGACGAAGTTCTATTCAACTGTGATTTTACAACATACCCTGAAATCCACTTCCACTCAGGACTGTAGCCAAAAATGGACCTTTGCAGTCCAATCCACACACCCATCTTTGAGTCTGTTTTATTTAGCAGTCTTTTCACATCATCCCTTACTTTCTTTTCGCAGATCTCAACCAGGGAGAAATGATCCTTCTGGCAGTCCTCCAAGGCATCAATCCAACTTTTACTTTTGTTGTGTAGACTGACTGGACACAAAAATCGAGAGTAGGTTTTAAAAATGTAATGCACACATATTGTACAACTCCATGTCACTACGTTAAATGCAGTCTTTAAGCAATTTTACTGTGTTGGGTAGAGCTTACTGTTAGCAGCAGGGTACTCAGCACATTGAAATTTAATCTTTACTTTCATGCCATTCTTTGATGACATGTTAAAGCTGGTATTTCCATTCCTTTTGTGGAGGAAAATATACAGGTGATTTATTGAAAGCATGTGTGGCACCAAATATACTGAATCTTTGTATTCAGTAATTGAGTACACATGAAACATACTGTTGTGGAAGATTTACAGCTGTTTTGTTGAAAGTGACATTTGGGTGGCATTCAGGCTGAGTGTAGTTTTCCTTACAAACTGTATCGTTTACAGAGACCTTTATAATTCCTGATACACAAAACCAACATATAAAGATTCATCAGAGAAAATAACACTGCATGTGTGCTTAAAGTATTTCTTAAAGAATGTGCTGGTTTGCAGTGCTTACCATTTTCTACCGCTAGAGAGAAATTCAAACACTTTCGCTCTCTGTAATTGGTGCCAGGACATGTTTCTGAGCTGTACATCGAGTCCAACGAGTCCAATTTTTGAGCCACAATTTTCAGTGTGAATTGTTTTCTGTTGCTCATACAACATTCAAGTGTCCAAGTTAAATTGCCAATTTCTAAATCTCCTGCATTTGGGCACACACAGGAAGAGAAAACAAAGTGCAGCTGGACTGTTGCTGTAACAGAATAAGATCAGATTAACAGTTTAAGTATCATTTAGTCATTTGGTTTTTTTTGCATTACTGTTATCTAAAGAAAGGTGACTGGACTTCTTAAAGATGTTTCAGCTGAAGAACTTCTCAAGTAAGAGGTGAAAGTCTACAAGGAACTTTAAAAAGTCCAGTTACTTTTCTTTCCAAACTCCTTAGACCTGAGAACCTGCACAGACACATTACTGTTATAGTTCACCTCTAAAAATCGTACTGATATATATGTAGTATATTTATGCAAAAATGTAAATACAAAAAAGTGCATTATTTTTACATTTCTAATTATTTAAATTTTAAAGGCAAATATGTTTTTGTGTTATTTTCTTCAAGACCATGCAAAAAATGTGAATTTCTTTACTCTTTTTGAATATAGACTGTAGATAACCTAAAGCTCTACACCAAATGTTCAGTTCACGTTACTCTACACGCTTTTTAAATCTTTGCACCACTTTAATTAAATGCTGTAAGCTCCATAACAACAGGAAATATTTGTTTATTTATTAATTTTAGAATCTAGGTACATCATATTCAGTGATGGGAATAACGGTGTTACATATAACGGCGTTACTAACGGCGTTACTTTTTTCAGTAACGAGTAATCTAACTAATTACTATTCCTATCGTTACAACGCCGTTACAGTTACTGACAGGAAAATGCGGTCCATTACTATTTTTCAACAAACAGACGGTTGAAGCTGTGTTCAGCTTACGGCATCTTATATCAGTTGCACGGAAGGAGCTGACTACGTAAGTAATCTGGACGCTACAGCTTTAAGCAGCTGCGTGCGCTCCCGCGGACGGTAACCACGATCACTGTCTAGCACAACACCTGGAACTAAGGGGGCAAAACAATCGCATGTGTGCTGCTGTTTGACTGAGGAAGAATAAAGTAGTCGTGGCAAGCCAATCACATGACCACTTAAAGACAAAGCAACAAGGTGATATATACCAGTTTATAAATTGTGCTGATAGGCCACGTAAAACCAGAGTCACGATAAACAATATATACGTTTTTTCCTCAATAGTTTTGTCACGTTTCAGCGCAGCAAGCACTCTCTGCTTATGACGCCCCCCCCCCCCCAAAAAAAAGAAAAAACAAAAACCAAACAAACAAAAAAACAGTTTTAGGAGTGACGGCGAGAGTAAGAGAGAGAGAGCGAGTTTTGAGATTTGAGAGATTTGTGACGTTTAGCGTGTTTGGAGTGTGTAGTTAATGTGTTGTCTTGTGTAGTTAGTGTGTAGTGTTGTGGATAGTATTGCGTTGTGTGTCAGAACAATGAGGCGACTGCTGTCTCCAGGTGGAAACAGGAGTGATACACCTGCTGTCAGACCTGCAGGTATCAGGCTGTGATGTTCTCCTTTACAGTGGACAGAAGTTATTGGAGTGGCACAAATAATTTGTGTGGCATCTTATTGAATGCAGAACAGCTGACTGTTATGTAAATAGTTCGAAATGGTTATTTCAATTTTTTTTTTGAAGAAGTAACTAGTAACTATAATTAATTACTTTTTCAAAGTAACTTGCCCAACACTGATCATATTTAACATTTATAACAATGATCATTCAACAAAAAACATACCTAAAAGTAGTGAAAGAGGGCTCAGCAATTCCATGGCCTGTAAACACAAAAGGCAAAATAAAAACCCAACAACAACAACAACAACAAAAAAACAGAAAAAGTTGAACACATGGGATTTTATGCAAAATAATATACCGTTAATATTGGTACATCAAAATCCAACATGATAATATGCACTTTGAATAGGGCAGTATAGTACTTTGGTAGTCAAATTGTGACAGATACCACTGACAAACAAAGGCTTGTCTGTGCAGTTCTCTTCTGATGAAATACACAAACTTCTGCCAATGAACTCACATGAGCTTGTCCTTTAACTCGAGACGAGGCTTCAGTTTATCCCATACTCTATCAGAGAAGTTATTCTTACTAAAAAAAGGCTCATGAAGGCTATCCCTGTGGACTTTTTGCCAGTTTATATAATGTTTAAACAGAAATATTAAAGTGTTTAATAATTAATAATAATAGACATTTAATCATTCGACGAGTTCTTTTTGTGTTAATTTTAGAAGGAAGTTCTTAGGATTTACCAAATACGCACACATTCTGGTAATTAGTAATCTAATTTCAACTTACCTTCTCAGTGAAAACTTGCTGTTGGTCTCTGAAATATAACAGAGCTATAGACTGGGAAATGTAAACTTGTGTCTCTGTATGGAGATATTAAACTCATCCCTGTTTTGACTATACAAACACGCCCACCAACACACCATACAGGAGCTAGGATCCTATTAACACTGGGGGCCTCGCCCAGCCTTTTTTTTTTTTTTTTTTAATTTGTCCAGCTCTGGTCTCATAGCTTCTGCTTCTGTTGCACCTTCTAAATTGATAATCTGTCTTCTTCTTCTTCACCTTTCCTGCTGTTATTTTTACTCTGAAATCTTAAGCTTGATTTACTTTGTAAGGACATAGTAACCCGAGATTCTTTATTAGAAGTCATGAGAGTTTCAGAGTAACAGACAATTGGCATCGCACAGTAACCATGGTTACGCACTGTCACGCACACCTGTGCAAACAGTCTGAGAGAGACTGTGCTGTTGTTTAATAATAGACATCACTCTGAGCATTATGCACGATTTCATCTTTACATGTTGAACTTGTTGGCATTTTTCACTACCCACCAGCGTAAACTAAGATTACAAATATTTACAATGGTTTGTGTGTAACCTTTGAGGACTCACAGTGTGTCGACTGAAGAAGGCATTCTGTCCACACACAAACACAAAGCAATTTGACCACACACTTAAAACTATTTTACAAATGCATACATCCAAACCTGAGCACACACTGTGCATACAAATGTCTAAAAGTACACGCAACTGCCTTCTCGCTCCCTTACAAAACCTTAAATGTGTGTGGACGAATCAGCTGATACGCACAGATCACGTTGCATGCCCACGTGGGGTTTTGAGGCAAATTTAACGCTGTCACTCAGGGGTGGGCAACTCCAGGGCTCGAGGGCCAGTGTCCTGCAGGTTTTTGATATCACCCTGGGTCAACACACCTGAATCAAACGATTAGTTCATCACCAGGCCTCTCGAGAATTTCAGGACATGTTGAGGAAGTAATTTAGCCATTTGAATCCGTTGTGTTGGATCAAGGACGCATCTAAAATCTGCAGGACACCGGCCCTCGAGGCCTAGAGTTGCCCACCCTGGCACATATCATCTGCAAATGTAAGCTGCGATCATGTCACAGTGTAAAACTGGGACATCTGGGCCTCCACTGCCTAACTATTAGTTAGCTTATACTCACTCCAGAGTCTGATTCACAGCCATGCTGTTCCCTATCTGCAGCTGAGCACTGGCTGACTTTTCCTAGCATCTAGCAGCAGATTATTTCAACCGTATATTAACGTTTATAGGCTACTGTATAGTTTCTCTAATTGGTAAATCACATTTTCTAGTTGATTTAGAAAAAGACACGTCCACGTCCCCAAAACAAGACAAAACATTTGTGTGCACAGAAAGGTTTTTCAAAGAAAAAGAATATCTGATTCATGAAGCTAAACAAATTGCCTTATATTTGTGTGTGGATTGAGGCACGCACTCGTGAGTCCTCAAAGGTTACACACAAATGATTGTACATATTTGTAAATCTTAGTTTATGCTTGTGGATCATATCGTAGGTTTTGCAACCCTTTTGAGGCAACTTTCCCTCCATAAGTCTATGCTGCAACAGTAACAGGAGACAGCTCCTCTGCCAACAATGTTGAAGTGCTTTAGTTATAATAAGACGCATTCAAACAAGTAGACATCTTAAATGTGTTTGTACATTCAAAGAGTAAGTAGAGTAATGTTTATTTATATACCACTTTAAGATACGAACAAGTCACAAATTGCTTTACAGAGGTAATAAAAATGTGGTCAAAATGGACACACCCGAATTACGTAAAGCAACACAAATCACAAAAAATTACTCAAATGCCTTTCTAAATACATTTAAATACATTTTAAAGGATACCACAGTGTTGACGGGCCAAAGACAGAGGGGTAAGTTGTTCTGCAGTTTTAGTTTCAAAAGGTTTCGATCTCTGGACCTCAGGATTTGGTTTGAAGAATAGGTGTCGAGTAGACCGGAGACATATAAGTGCCATAAAAGAAAGAATGATGATTTTGAACTGATATGTAAATCTAACAGTAAAGCCAGTGCAGACACTTTAACAATAGAGTGATATGAGAGAATTTATGAGTGGGATAAAAGCCTTACAGCAGCATTTTTGGCAGATTGGAGTTGATTAATAGATGATTTAGACAGACAATACCATAGAGCACTGCAGTAATCTAAGTGGGAGGAGATGAAAGGATGAACAAGCGTCACCATTTTTGAAAAAAGTAAAATAAAAATGGCAAAATAAACCGTACAATAACATCAGGGTGTTAGACTGACCTTCTCACATTAGTCCAGAGTACCAGACATTCTGAGTTAATGTGTAAATTCACATTGTTGCACTTTAAAGTCTCTTAACTATTAATTCACTACATCAACTGCTTTGCAACACAGCTGCTGAAGTCACATGTTACAGGCCTGAATGCATTTGCCTTTTAACGAATCATTCTTTTATGAGGTTTGACCCTATTCAAACAACATCTGGGACTCGAGAGCAAAACATTGAAAATACTTTGAATATATATTTTAGGTGTAACGAAACCACTGATGAAGCATGTTTTTTTCCATGATGATATATTATATTTGTTTCACAGGATCCAAAGAACCTATTTTTCATCTATTTATAACTAATTCCAGTTAGTTAGGAAGTTCCAGTTTCCAGTCATTGTTCTATAATTAGTCTTTATTTCCAGGAAAGCTTTCATTACAATTACTTGACATGTTTTTTTGTTTTTCCCAAAGAAAAGGAAACACATCTGCTTCCACCTCATGCAAACTGGAGACCTTACAGTGTGTTTAGTTATATAAGAATGGAATAAGTTATCAGGTTTTTTGAAGAACTTGCAAATATATTGGGTCACACAACCAGGGTTCATGCGTGAAAACCTGTTTTGATGCTGTTGGTTCATAGAGATGTTGAATTACTAGTCTATCCACCCCTTCTCCGAAGTGCTTATATAAAGGCAAATGAGATTTGACATGGTGTTCAGGTGATTTGCACATGAAAATGATACCCTGTACAACATTATGGCGTGCAAGTGTGATTCAAAATAGTGTAGCTGACTTTGCTATCTTTCAGCATCAGACAGAAAACCAAGTTGAATCACATTGCTCTGTACTGCACTTCCCTGGTTTTCAGATAGGACTTAGATATTCAGAATCTGAACTGCTCTGTGTACAACTGTGTAACTATTTTCCTTCATTAGTTTTCCTTAAGCCGCTAAGTACATCACATACAAAACAAAAATGTTTGTTTTGTCTGTGGAGGTAGAAAATGGTAAGAAATCTAAAATTCACAACACATTAAAAATGATTTTATCGCTGGTTTAAAGTCGGCTGACTGACTTTAAAATGAAATCTAAGAACTTTAAAACCTGATGCATATTATATTGTTTATAGATGAGCATTCATGTGTTTTGTTTCCATGTACCAGGGTATTTAAATCATACGAGTGACAATAAGATCATTTGTGAATCTTGCTCTGGAACTTCAACTACTGCCGGCACAAAGTGTTTCAGCTTTAAAGAAAAGTAAATATATTTATATCAGTTTTTAAATATGATGATGAAGAAGATGCAGATTGGTACCTCATAGGCAAAATCATGTTGGTCACATTTTAAAACAGCTTTCTGTTTTCTTCAACAGACAAAAGATTCATATCTCGGTTCCTAAGCAAGACCAAAACACAGTAAAGCTCAAATTTCAGGGGTGTCATCAACAACACCGTGTTAGCGACTGTATAGAGGCTCACACAGGCGAGTACTTTCATCAGCACAATCAGCCTTTCCTCCAAAGAGCAGCTTTAAGAATTTAATTTGCTACATAGTTTTTCTTTCTCAAACAACAAAAGTAACTTGTTGATGTGCAAAACAATGAACTGATGCGTTTTTTTCCACAAACAAGAAAACAAATACAACATAAGATGAATCTGTAAAAATTATATACATACATGTATATTTACACACTGTATAGTTACAACAAGACTTTTTTTTCTTATGTAAAACTGAAATGTGTTTTTAAAGCCTGCATTTTTACTTTTTCTTCTTATGTGCAGGTTCAAATCAAAGGACCTGCAACGTTAATGTTTCTACAACAAATACAGGTACATCAGGTGGAAATGTTTATATTTCAGCCTGAAAGCAGTCTTTTATTTTTAACAATATGTGAATAAAAGAATATGTTAATATATTATAATGCTGTAAACTCAATACTTTAATCTATACAAAACATCCTCGACTATCAGGGTGAGTCAGCAGAGCTTTGCATAAATAAGGAGACAGCAGGAAACTGTGACCTATTGTCAGTGTTGGGTAAGTTACTTTAAATTAGTAATTTAGTCACATAACAGTTACTTCTATCAAAAGTAACTCAGTTACTTCAAGTTACTCGTTACTTTCAAAGTAACTAGTTACTAGGGAAAGTAACTTTGGTTTTACTCAGAATTCTCTTGTTAATGTGTTGCTTCCATAACTTTGCCAGTCTTCTAGCTTGCTTACTTGCCACAAGTTCACCGTGCCACCTACCAATAGAAAGGAAAAGATAATGTGCATATTTCCACGAGAGAAATCCCACGCCTGGACCATCATTGACCGCCACCATGATTCTAGCCTACGTCACAGCGTCATGTGCGCTTTTTACATCCAACACGAAAACCCCTGGCAAAACTTTGCTAGACCGGCCCCTGCACAGTTACCAGCTGTCAGCTATGTAAAAAAAAGGATCCTGGTGTTATTTCTCAGAAACAGTTCATAACTTCCCTTCAACTCATTCATGTCACCTAAAAGGTAAACCTGTTTCTCCATCACCTGTTCAGCTCTGATGATTCAGTAAGAACATCTCCTGGTTTCATCTTCATGTTTCCCTCTCACCAGATATACAAACCATCATGACCAGCAGCTTTACAGTTGTGGCTCCAGCAAACATCAGCTGATACTAGAAAGTAATATTAAATAAATTCTAACAACAGCTGATCAAGCTTAAACATGCTGCTGTTGTTTGATGCGACCTCCACTGGTTTCCTCTTTCTGGCGCAAAGTGGGCGATAAATAAACAAGAGAGAAAAGCCGATCAGCTGATTATTGATCAGTTTCATGATTGAAGTAGAAACAGGAGAGGGAGGGGGGAGAATGAGAGAAGAAGAGGCAGCTGTGCAGCAAAGACAGAATAACTCCAGCTTTGTGTCTTTTTCATTGTAGGTGGATTACGGGACAAACTGCGTTCCTTTTCACCTCAATACGAAACGGTAATATTTTCTCTGAATACGAGATGATTCCGTTTTTTAGGGGATGGTTGGCAACTCTAATAATTAACCTTATGAACAAAATAAAGTTCAACATCAGTATCATCATAGCACCCACCCAGCTGTATAGAAACTCCGTCATGCTAGCTAGTACCCAGTATGAAAAAGTCAGCATAACAAAAATAAACTCCACCTAAACTTGGTTTATATCTGACCCAGATAGACTGCAGGTCATAACTTCTTACCTGAAGTTCAGTTCACCTGACACTCAGACCGGCGGCCGCCTCGGGTCTCTGCTCCTCCTGCCTCCCCTTTAACTCATCCACCTGCTGGCCTCCACCACTTGCTAATTTTGCTGAATCTGTGGAAGCTCCGCGATAGCCACCACACGAAGTAACGAATAACGACCCTATCTAAATCCCAGTAACGATTAACGCGTTCCTGATTTTGGCATAATAACTTGTTACCGTGCTCGTTACCACAATAATAACGTAGTTACTGTAACGCGTTACTTAATAACGCGTTAGTCCCAACACTGCCTATTGTAGTGTTAGCATATCTTAAATGTCACTTTGCATTTTTTGTCTCCAGTTAAAAATCTGGAGTTCTACCATGAAAACAAAAGTTGGATTCATGCCTTGGAGCAATGCCAGACAGACTACACCTCCCTGGTTGAAATCACCAACCAAACACTGAATGATGAAGTGAAAAGTCTCCTGCAAAATGAGACTCACCTGCAACGAGGGGTGTGGATTGGCCTGGAACGCTCAGTTTTTGGCAAAGATAAGAAGTGGATGTGGATTTCAAAGTCCAAAGACATTTATCCTGGGTGGAACAGAAGCATAGCTGACTCAAATAATCACTGTGCAAAGATGATCCTGAATGAGAAACAAGAAATAAAGCTGCTGGATGCCAACTGCCATGACAGACTACCTTTCATCTGTCAAGGTGAGCATTAAAGAACAGTCTGGTATAATATTTTTGTCAGTTTTCTGCTTCTTTTTCTTTCTTTCTTTTTTCCATTTAAAAAAGAGACATGGCCATAATGATGTTGATGCAAAAAGTTAAAATATTAGTCTTACAGCCTGAAAGCAGAAGCTTCTTCTGGAAGAATATTTTTGGATATTAACTTTTAATTAATATTGGGGGTTTTGGGTTTTTTGGGGGTTGTTTTTACAGATCTTGGAGAAGAGGCCTCGTGACCTCTACTCAAAGTAACAGGAAAACTCTGGATTCAGTCATCAACAACTGCAGGACCTGTGCTTTAGTCAAAAACAAAGCATCTGCAGTCCAGACATTAAACTGTTGTCATGGAGACATGTCAAATAATGTGCCAGAAAGGGTGTAATCATTGTATAGCATACATCTATAATGACTTAAAAAAAAAACATGAATTGGGATTCTCTTTCTCTAATTCACACTGGGAGGAAAGTGTACAAATCAGATCAAAGAAATCATTAAAAACACAAAATTACCATACCATTCATGCCCACAGTGAGTTTATGTAAACTTCTGACTACAGCTCTATATGTAACTGTCTTAGTTAAGCTTTGTTGTCATTTCTCTAAGTAGTCTTCAGGAACAGTTCTCCAAGCGTCTTGAAGGACATCCAAAGCTCTTCATTAAGCTCGAGTCATTAAGCTATTTCTTAATGACACGATTCTGTTCATCTGCTGCTGTAGGGCCCTGACACGTCTTCATTTGTCTGGTTTCTTCAATATTGTTAAGGAACCACCGCTCACCATGTCCAGATTTTCTAACATTCCAGCTAACAGCTCTTGGGGAATCACCTTGTTGGTTCAAAAATACTATTTTATGCCTGTAACTGTGCTGTCTTTGGCCTGTCCAATTTAAGGCCAGAGGGCAGTTTGCACATATTATCAGTGTGGTCTGTCATTATGAGTT
This sequence comes from Neolamprologus brichardi, assembly GCF_056152115.1. Classification (NCBI taxonomy): domain Eukaryota; kingdom Metazoa; phylum Chordata; class Actinopteri; order Cichliformes; family Cichlidae; genus Neolamprologus; species Neolamprologus brichardi. The sequence continues at coordinate 12,547,501 of NC_142117.1, read as the reverse complement.
TGTTGGCTTGGTCAAAAGACTGTTTGATCTTTTGATTGTCTTCCCAACTGTTTCTGTGGGTCACATCTGTTATTATTATTATGGATTATGGAGCAGGATAGCAGATTGGGAACCACTCTGTACCCCCTGCAGTTAGTTAGTGAGATTTTGTACAAACCGCTGAAAACACATCACATCATAATAATAATAATAATAATAATAATAATAATAATAATAATAATAATAATAATAATTATTATTATTATTATTATTATTTATAACCAGCATCCCGAGAAGTTTATGTTTTATGATTAAAATACATTTTATAGTTTCAAACTGCGTTAAAATCTGTCGGATCAAAAAAGGTTGTGCTCTACCAGACACTTCGATCCATACTCCAATATATTGTAATCATGCATTTCTACCCTCATGTTTAGATGCCTCTTTTGAGGTCTAGACACAAAAATGTATACTTACTCTCAAAGACTTATATATTACATGCGTCACATTTTCTTTCATTATCTACAGATAAGAAACTATGTTCGTCAGAGTGTCCTCAACTTTCCATCTCTTCCGGAAGAGGGGTCAATTTTTAGTTCCCAGGATTCTGAAAAGTTGGTTTCTGGTTTTGTGAACGCTTTTTCTGAGTATTTGAATTGTAAATCTGACTTTTTGAAGACAGGAGGAGGAGCAGGGTTTGCAAATTGGAGATGAGGTGTGTGAGAGGAGTCTGTGTAGGATCCATTCTTGTTCTATAAATTCAAGGCTTCAGTTAATTCAATTCAAAGTGCTTCGCAGACTTCATTACTCAAAAAGTAAATTTTTCCTTCTCTTAGTCCTATATGTGATCGTTGTAAACTTGAAGAAGGCTCTCTTACTCATTGGACTTGCCCCAAATTGTCCAACTATTGGCTGGACATCTTTAAATGTTTTTCTGATATGTACAATTGCACATTAGAGCCAGACCCAATAATTGCATTGTTTGGGTCTTCCTCTTCACCTTTCTGGCACTGTGCCTCAATTCAAAATGTGGCTAACAGAACTGACTGCTCTACTGCACAGGGAGAGGATTAGGTATACATTAGAGGGCAAACTTAGTAAGTTCTTTGATGTGTGACAACCTTTTTTAGATCATGTATTAAAACAAAGTTCTCTTTGATCAATCGCAGCGTTTTACTTCTGTTTATTGTCAGTGTTGAAGTAGTATTTTTGTTGCTGCAGTGTAACCTTTTGCCTTATTTGTGTTTTTGTCTTTGCTGTTGTGTTGTCCGTTTGTGTTTTTTCATTTATATCAAAATCTTAATAAACATATTGTTTTTAAAAAGTTTATGTTTTATGAATAGCTTTTTTGCAGTAGCTCCATCTATAGCTATTGCATTAGTTTCGGTATGTGCAGATTTGCTTTTCTCAAACACAGCCATCATTGTTTCTTTCACCTATATGGCTCGGGGTGTGTCTTTTAATGGCACAATATCAAGGAGTTCTTCTTTGATCACACACTCATTTGACACAGACCATGCAAATACTGCCAACTGAGGCTTGTCTTGTGTGTCACAACTCTCATCCATTGCAAAATTAAAATAAGCACATGCTTGAAGGTCAGAGAGAGCACTTTGTATATTTTTGGAAAAACTATATGCTTTTCTGCCTGACTTTTCAAAGTGACCAACTCGTGCTTGCGAAGTTTAGTCCCTTTTGGAAATTCCTGGTCGATGTTAGCATGGAGTGAGCTGAAGTGATGCTGAATGAAGATCTGAAGCTTTGGAATGCGCTAATGACGCCTGACTTTTCAGGCAGAATGACTTGCCATTACATTCAACAACAACAACAAAAACTCTGCCACTCTGTTAAAAACATTCTGTGTTCTTCTTCATATTTTTGTTTTGCTGTGCATTTTTTCCCTGCTGTTTTGAGAGCGAGCATGACATAATTTGAATACTCAAATGATCTTGCCCCTACTGGAAACTTTGCGGTATTTTCATCACACGCACAAGCGTATTTGATGAAAATACAGGATTAAACACAAACAAAGCGAACACGCACATTAAAAAAACAACAACCCACAAACGGCACGAGAGCCGCGGTTGGGCACTCCTGGTTTTATAGGTTAGAAGAGAAATTAAGTGGTTAAACTTTCATTAATCACAAATATATCAACTATCAAAATGAAGTTGTTGTGTGATAAACAAATTGTCATGTAGATCAATCTGATAGCAAAAACCAGATCATTTAAATTATTTTATTAACAACATTTATACAATAAAAAAAATTAAAGATGCCTGTAAAAAGAAGTGCTGATGGACAATGATTTTTAAAATAAATTGTGTGTCTGTGTTGTTGTGAATGAACCAGTCTTCAGATTTTCATCCTTTGCACCATCTGTTAATTTAGAAGAACAAAAAAGAAGTTAAATCAAAACTCAAAGAAAAATGCATTTTAGTATCAGAACGTTTATTAAAATATGTAATTATTAAACTGTTCTTACTGTTTAAAAGAAGAGTGGACACCTATTCGTGTGTTTATGTAATGATATGATATGATGATAAGTTGTTCTGTCACATTGTGAGACAGTGTTGTGTGAGATCCACCAACCAGCTAGTAGAGAAACAAACCACCACAAAATGAGTTAAAGTTACTATAAATTAACCTTCTCACACTTCAAGTGAGGTTTTCTTCTTTTATGGACACGTGCTTCTGAAAACAGTTTCAAATTCAGCAATTACTAAAAATAATCCATCTCTATCGGATTAGACCATTATCCAAAGTCACCAATGAAACTTATTAGTTATAGGTACACTTGTAAGTCTGTAATTCTGAATTTTATTAAAATAGCTCAACAAAATAAATACTCATACTTCAAGTGATATTGATCCAGTTCAGGCTCTAGTTGTTTGTGTCACGTTTAGTTGCACCAGACTGTATATTAGAGTTCTGTGACATACAAAGATATAAATATGTCTCTTGGGATGCTCCCTTTAAGGGTTAACATCATCTGTCTCCATCTTACCCTATTCCTTCCTGTGTGTGAGCAGAAAGCGAGGATGAGGGTGCATCTGAAGACTGACCAAGGATTGCAGGGCCTTTACTGCAATCCTTACCTTTGCAGTTATAAGGATAAGTATAGTTACCTATCCTCAGCGCTCCGTGTGTCTGTGGCCTACACACAGCTGAAGCCTGAAGCCTGATTACAGCGTCTGGGCATCGAACAGCCTCAATAGCCTGGAAAGGTGCTAATCGCTAGGCTAACTAGCAACAAGATGCCTTCCCTCTCCACAGATGACTACCACAGCCTCTTGCAGAAGATTGCAGTACTGGAGACAAAAATTCATTGCTAAGAAATAAACGTGGAGGTAAATGGACTGTGTGGAAATGAAGCAACCTTGCCTTTGATTTAAAACAATGGCGATGAGCAAGCTAGTACACAGCTAAGGAGCACAGATAACATGACCAAGAAAGTAGACTCTGTGCATTATAATAAATCCTCAAGCGATAATCCCCCCTCGGACTGTCTTGGTACAAAACCAAGACATAAAACATGTCTCCTGGAAGGGGGAGGACGTATCACAGGCAGGGCACAGCGAGCTGAAATCTCTGAAACCGACTGGCCTTCACTTAGACAGAGAAGCTCTTCTACCCCTGTATATGGGAGGAAACAGGACCGGACAACCGTGACTAGGAAGGTTAACAACAAACCTCCAAAACAACTGAATGTGAAACTGCAGAACAGATTTGCTCCACTATCAAAGGACCCTGGATCTATATCGGACAACCATCCATCTAAAAGTAGCAAAGTAAGGTCTGAAAATCTGTTGACAAGTAAAAGGCCACAGGGAAAGCTAAAGGCTAGGCCTGAAACTCTGATTGTGGGTCACTCTGCCGTAAAGGATGTACAAAAGATGTGCGGTAAGAACACTGAAGTCCTCTGCTTTCCCAAGGATATGGTCAACAACCTGAAGGAGAGAATTCTTCAAATTGCAGATGAATATCCAACTGTGACAAACATTGTATTGCATACAGGGTCAAACGATGTGTCCAAACAACAGTCGGAGGTTCTGAAACGGGACTTTACTGAATTATTAAATACTGTATGCAGCTGTATTCATCAGTGGACCTGTACCCCCGTCAGAGGAGGGGACGAGAGATTCAGCAGGTTGTTTGCACTGAATAAATGGCTTATATCAGCATGTACTGACCACTCAGTGCATTTTATCAACAATTTTAATATTTTTTGGGAACGCAGGCATCTGTTTAAAGCAAATGGATTTAATTTTAACAAGTCAGGGGTGAAACTGTTCACCTCCAACTTGTTTTATTCCATACGTCATCCATCTGTGCTTGGTGCCAAGGCTGAGATAAACGAGGAGTTATCTCATAAAGAGGAACAAACAGTACTGCAAGAACAGACAAAGCCCAGCAGAAACTTTGAGAAGGAGCCTCATCTGCCCCCACCCGGGAAGAGCTTCAGAAAGGAGAGACATCAGAGGCAAGAAGAGGGGTCCCTATTTGCCTCCTACTCTCTCAACAACACCAACGACCAGGACCAGGGACCACGACCTTCCCCTGTCCCCCAAACCCCTGACAGGCCATCACCCTCCTCCCCCTCCCTTTCTCCCTCCTCCCCACACCTGAAATTCACTGAGGAGATGATGGAGCGGGTCAATGCTGGGCTCAGATCTACCCTTCGGCCCAATCCCTTTTCACCAGAGAAGCCAAAGGTTCGCCATCGAGCCCCGCCCTCAACAGAGCAATCAAAGTTATATTGCCCAGCATCGCCCCCCTTAGTTCCTCCTTACCACCTTCATGCTCTGTCTCCGCAGTCTGATGTGTGATGTGTGGAGGGTCCGGGCTGCGAGGATTATGGCAGTGGTGACTTTTCCCAGGAGAAGCTGGGACCCTGTTTACTAGAAGGTTTTAAAATTTCTGTACTTTTAGGTGACAGAAGGAGACATGTGGCCTGGTCAAAACACAGAGAGCTGCACTCTAAAAGATCTTTAAACATAGTAAACATACTTTGTGTGCCACAGACTGCTCCCAAACACGAGGGGGCAAATAATACCTCTAAAACACTTAAGTTGGCTTTATTAAACGTTAGATCTTTAGCTGGGAAAACATTTTTAATTAATGATTTAATCACTGAGCACAGCCTTGATTTTATGTTTTTAACTGAAACTTGGTTGGACCAAAGTGGAGCTGTTCTCATCGAGACGACCCCTCCTAACTACAGTTTTATCTGTGAGGCCAGGGTGAGCAGGAGAGGAGGAGGGGTTGCTGTCTTATTTAATGAATAATTTCAATGTAAGCAGCTATCTCCTGGAAGTTTTCAGTCTTTTGAATATGTGGCTTTACAGCTGAAGGCCCCATCCAAAGTTGTGTTTCTTAATGTTTACAGGCCTCCCAAATAGGGATGGGTACCGGGTTCTGACATAAACGGTAGTAACCAGACCGAAAAGCAGCGCACATTTCGGTGCTTTATTTCGCTGCTTTATTTCCCCTGAAATGTCATACACTTTGGATTCTAGCCAATCATTTTACCTTTGCAAGCGTAGTAGGCGGATCCAGGTACGTACGTTCTTTTAGAGCAGAGCTACAGATTAAAAATGCCCAACGCGAAGCGGTCAAAGTCTGGCTGTACTTCACAGCAAAAGATGCAAACTCAGCAGCCTGCAACAAGTGCTTTAAGCTGATACTGTGATACTGTCAAAGGAGTTAACACCTCAAATCCAATGAAACACCTGGCAACGCATAGCGTTTTTTTTTTAAAGCCGAGAAATGCGTCGTATTTGATAGCTTGCTGCGAGACCTCACATCGAGCACATCTACTGCGGGTGGGTTGCCTGTTATCGGACCCGGAGTTAGCGACATACCCCAAGAACCCGAAGAGGAGAGTCCTGGCCCCTAGCCCTGCCAGTGTAGCAGAAATGATGACGGATGATGATGGCAGCAGCAGCCGTTCTTCTCTGCGTGAGTAGCTTAATGTTGTTCGTGTGTAATTTATGTTGAGTAGGCTAACCACGTTATTACATTAATGCATGTAAGGTGAACTAGCAAACACCGTCATAGTTACATGCGGCTGTCTTCTTGTTTGATGGCAGATACTCCCTTCACCCTGGCCAAAAAGGCTAAAATGACCAAAAAAAAAAGTGGAAAACAGTTAAACATGAGAGGTTTTTGTACAATAAATAAATCCCCTATAGCTGCAGAAAAGGCTAACATTGTTATCTTTTTACAAAAAAACAGCTGAACATGAGAGGTTTTTGGACCAATTTTGTGTTCTCCATTCTTTAAGCACCGGTTTGAGCACCGTTTAAGCACCGGCACAAGGGATGGGTATCGAAAACCGGTTCTTTTTGAGAACCATAATCGGATGTGGGTCGCATAGGGTCAAAAAAGTTGTTTTTGATGCGCTTTCGCCTGCAGTTTGAACGTAGTCTTAGTTTTGTTCTGTTTGAGTTTAGCATTAAAGCTGTTTGAGTTCACGTTTGTCCCCACAGTCTGCACATTGAGTCCTCCTTTTCACCACTCCTGCCTGCACATTAGTGATGTGAGATGAAGCCTTGTGATGAACTGAAGCTTTCCATCCAACTGGCCGACTCATGGTTCGAAGCATTGTGAAGATTCAAGTGGAAGATTAAAGTCAAATAGGCTCAATGATTATAATGATGTGATGTGTAAACCTCTAAACTTAATAAATAAATTGTTTTCATGGTTATTTATCTCAAATATTGTCTCAGTATGTCTGATACAAAAGAGAAAGGACAGAGTTTTGGTATGATTGTGTAACTGGGTAATCATGCTTATGTACATCTGGACAATGACACAAACTAGTGTGTGGTGCTTCACATTTTAATAAACTAAAAGACAGAAATCAGATTATAAGATCTGTGGTTTGGTTGATTTATATTATGGTACTTATCATTTGTGATATTTATTACTGTGTGCATACTTTATTAGGAGAGATGAGATCTAAATGTTGCCAGACAGGGGAAAATCTTCTCTTCCTTGCTGGTTCCATCGAAGGAGAAATGTCCAAGTAAGTATGTAACTGGGACATAATCCAATTCCACAACACAATGTGATGGGAATCAGCTGTGTTTTGCTGCCCAATTTATTTAGAATCTGGCGCGAAACGGCGAGCCAGTTCCTGAATCAGTCACGTGGTACGGACTGCCCGCAAGGCCTCAAATGTCACTACATACGTAATCAAAGCAAGATACGCGCTTCACAAAACTACCCTGAGATTACCGACACACGCTTCAAAGCTTCGACACACAGGAGACATCACTACTTTTCATACAGATGATGTAATAGTTAAAACTGACACCAAACCTGCAGAAAACTGTGCTTACAGACCTACACAATCAAACACTGAGGTCAATTTAGCTGCGCTCCTATTTTATGAACAGTGACTGCACAGTGGTTAGTACTCTGTGTTGTGGTTTTATTTACATAAAACGTGAATATAAAGAAAAAGGAGAAAACTTTATGAATGTGAAGGTTTCATGTTTAATGTAAGGAACTACTTACTCAGGTAATGTTTGCCATGGGTCCTAAATTAATGTAGCCAATCCAACAGCGTGAAGGTGAGTAGGGGTACAGTGTCAGTGTAGCAGTGACATGTGTGACATGACCAGGACTCCAGCTGTCTCAGGTAGATCCAGTGACATCTTCAATGTTCTCATGACTTATTTGGAAAGTTCCCCATGCAGATGAAGAATGGAGACTTTTCATAGCATAATATGCAGACAAATGCCATTCTGCTGCCTGTAGTGTGCCCAGGCAATTCTTTTATATAAGTAGACATGAAGAAAGCATATTTTCAGATCTGCATTTACCTGCCTCACAGGAAATTCCTGTGATTTGTGTTTCAGGGCAGAATGTGCATGTAACTTGTCCTGGCATTTGGTCCCTCACACAGCCCAAAGGGATGTTTGAAATGCATAGAGGCGTTCATAGGCCTGCTAAAGAGGCGGGGTAACGGCATAGCAACGTACATAGATGAATGGCTGCTGCTATCAGATTGAGAAATGTTGAGAAAAGAGCAGGTTAAAGTGGATCCACTGATGACTCTGGGTTTCACCATAAACTACGAAGAGTGTCCTGCAGCCAACCCAGCCCTTATCTTTCATAGGAATATCTCTAAATTTCACCTCATACAGAGCGTGTCTCTGTAGGCACAGAGGGACAAATGCTGTCACACGCAGGCATGTTTCAGGTGGGACGAGATCTCTCATTCAGACAATGGCTGCAGATGCTTCACTAGAAGCTGTCACAGAGAGGAAGGTGATACCACGGATGCAAGTCTCTGGGGTGCCACTCACAGCAGCATAGTAGTGGGTGGGACTACTGGGACTCACCTCAAAGGGGTGCTCACATCACCTGGCTAAAATTACAAGCAGCATTTTTCACACTGAATAATTTCCTCCCTTCAGAGTTGAAGTGATAATCTTTACTACTGGGGGTATAACACTGAGGATGATGAGTCAATTTTTTTTTTACTTTGTTGATGTAACCATAGGGGTTCCCTGAATGGTTGCTGCACATCAGACCTACACACACTAAGTGCAGACATGTTAGCAGCTGCACTGTCAATAGTAGTCCCAGAAACAACTAATATAGAACCCTCACAGTCACAAGAGACTGCTGCACTGCTGCTAGCACTAGCCAGGAAGAAGTGCAGGAGGAGGGACAGCAGTCCCAACAAGAGAGTGAGGAAAAGACAGAGGGAGGTGTAATCAGCATGGTAAGAACATAGATGGACAGAATTGGGAAGGGAGACCTTCAAGGAAAATGAATGGCTACTTTAACCATGAGGCACTGCTAATAGTTAGTGTAGCTTTTAATTGTCACATGCTGCCCTGCACATGTTGCCTTTTAAACTGACCATATGGAGCAGCATTCATCTGTTGTCACTGAGAGCTACTCACATTCTGAGAACTACTGTCCACTGGCACCCAGCACCCACAGCTGGTGACCCAAATCTGGGCAGGATTTGACCAGCCACAGGTCAACATGTTTGCCTCTAGGTAGAAAGTGCAGTGTTCACTGTATTTCTCTCTGATGGACAAGGAAGCTGTACTAGTGGTGGGCCCATTAGCTCACGAATGGCTGCATGCTCTGCCTTTTGCATTTCCTCTGCTGGCCTTGATTTCACTCACTCTGAGAGAGAGATGGCTGACCACGATGTCCCTTTGGTTAGTGGAAATTATGCCCAGCTGTTTACTTACATGACATAAATTGAAAAAATGAAAGATATGCATTGGAATAAGGAAGAATTTTGGACAAGTATGTTTAGGGCTGTTCAATATAACGATATATATCGGATGACGATATAAAAACATCTATCGTTTCATTTTACGCTATCGTTTGTTTCACGGTGTCGTAGAATAAACTGTTTACAGAAATATATTTTCATGGTTTTGATGGTTACTGTAGTGGCTATATTAATTTCTATAAGTTCTCTCTTTCTCTTATATTTAATATAACCACACTACTGACCGTCAAGCGCCTGTTTTTACGTGTTGTCGTTAGCAACAACGACGGTAAAACCATCGCGTGGCTCCGCTGTCCGCTTATTTGTTTTCTACATAAATCTTTCACAATAAAGCTCAAGATCCTGTTGAGACTTTTAAAAATAAACTGAATCACGTGAAAGAGTATGCAGAGAGTTTACGGATGAGAAGAAAAAAAAGAGCCGTCAGGTGCTAAAAAATAAATCTTAGACTCAAACTTTGAAAGAAAATGGTGGCCGTTACAACTTATGTCTAAAAATGTATAGTTTCATGCGCTGGTTAAAACACTCGAATCCAGGTAAAGGACGCCCAGCTGGAAGAAGTTCACGCAAGTCGAATTGCCCGAGATTCACAGAATTTACAGAAAATGGAGGACGATAAATGTCTTATATCGGGATATGAGATTTTTGTCATATCGCACAGTATGTTAGTCTTTTTAAAAAATGTGTTTTATCATGACTCATGAAAAGAAATGAAGGGAAAAATACTCACCTGTGCTTTGATTTATTTACTATAAATAATACATAAATAAAACACAGCAACATTAAAGTTAGAATACAAAAGCAATAATCTCCGGTCCTCCTACAAAGCTGACTTTGGACACATGCAGCATAAAATAGGGAACATTAGATAATAAAGTTGGACGATGCAAAAATTAATGTGGATGAAGTATGAAGTAAATCTGCTTCTGTGTATGAATTGTAAAGAAGTTGTCAATTTAATAAAAACCTCAGAGGCCAAGGGCAGTTTTTTGCACACTGCAACCCAACAATATATTTCCAGCTTCCACACACTATGTCACAGATGGTGCTTGAAAAAAAAAGGAAACACAAAATAAAATATTCAATTAGCATCTTAATAACTGACCGACTGTAGCAACTCAGTATAACCATCACAAACTGAATGCTTATTTTTGTGTTTACTACCTTTTTGCGCACTGAGCCATGATACAGCCTTATGACTTATGGTCTTTAAGCCAAGTTTAAAATTTGTTTTGAATGTCCTTGGTGTAGTTATTGATGTCATTTCTTTTTATGACAATCTGTTCTTAAATTGTGTTTTATTTCTCACAAAAGTGAAAAGACAGATTATGGAAGAAAGTCGAGCCAAAGAACAGAGTTGGCTCTTAGACTTCCAGTATAGGAGGCCCTCAGCAGAACTTTTAAAGAGAATAAGAAACACATAAAACCTTCCTTAGATAAGGAGGTGTGCTCTGACAGTGCAGCGCAGCACCCAGAAAGCTATTTGGCATTGGCAGAGAAGACTTGGGAAGTTATTCAGGAGCATGGTACTCAACTTTGCTGCTCAAACCTCAAATATATTGATACTTTTACACCAATATACAATTTATTTCCAAAATACTTTGTTACAACAAAGAAATAAAAAACCAAACATAGATTTCATGTTTCAGCTGATTTCAACTTTTTATGCTAATCATTATTTGAAAAGTCATTACAAAACAGGCCATTGTTGAAAATTCATATGTAAATATAACTACAGTCATGAATAAGCAAACATGAATGAAGACTATGTGCTGTCTTAAGACGTTCAAGGATCAATCAGTGTCAATTAGCAGAATGAAAGTGTTTTATGGATAAAATTGTAACTCCTGCGAGAGAAACTGTATGGTTTCATTTCAATTTGGCCATAAAAATATTACTTTCTAAAAAATAGAAGCTAAGATAGACTACTTTGTTTAGAAGATGGTGTAAACACTGTAAATAGTTATTTTTAAAAAAATTAATAAATTCACTGAGGACCATCTTGAAAATGTCCTGAACTGAAGCCATTTTCAGAACTATAACAGGAAGGGAAAAGACTCTTCTTAGATTGGTTTTGGTGTTTCTGTGTGAAATCAGTAAAAGTATGAACATAATCGCCATCTAGTGGCAGAGAAAAGGAATCAAAACACTTTGTGAATGAGCTGCCACAGCAGTGGTCCAATCTTCTACTGTGTTAGGAGTTCAGACAATTTTGACATACTTTTTTTCCACAATGGTAAAACCAAAATTAGGTACATAATTCATGACAAATAAACATGTAAAAGGGTTCAATGATATAAAACAGCTCTGTATCAAAGGCAGTGTGGAGTAAGTAGACCTGCTTCTGTTCACTCTGAAGATGAAGCTACTTTAAGAAAACCCTCAGAGTCCCAGAGCTTCTTTCTTCACGCTGCAACCCAGCAGGACATTTCCAGCATCCACACACTCTGACACACACGGTGCTAAAAACACAACACAGATATTAAAATAATGATTGTGGGAGGAAAGCTGTAGAATGAAACAGTTTTTTAAAGCTGTTATTTTATCTGTTACAATCATTGCTAGTACCATTGTGAGCACAGAGCCACGAGGCAGCCTTCATAGCCAGAAGCTCCCACTCGTCCTTTGCATCCATCTTGAAACCATGAAGCCAGATCAGAGCCAGAATGGTGGCCCACACTTCACTGCTGGCCTAGTGTATAGAATCAGCAGTCATGTAGTTAAATATTAAATTAAGTGAGGCAGCATGCAGATGTTCGTTAACATGAGTGTGTAATTTTGAAAATTCACTTTTGAAACCATTTTAATGAATATGTTACAAACACCCACTATTACTGTGTTATTATTTATTTAATAGCCCACCTTTTCAGGCTTTGACTTTTCCACCTCCTCGTTGGTCTCAGTGCAGCAGCAGAGCTGGATCAAGCAGCCAGCAGCCAGACGCCTTCTGGAGGGAGACTAACAGCAGCAAAGGGTCTCTGAGTCGCTTCTTAGCAGGTGGAAATTCTTCATCTAGCAGTTCTAAAGGGGAAATTTAATCAATCAATCAATCAATCAATCTTTATTGGCAGACATCATATTTTCAAAAAGGTCTAGAGGAGATAATAACAATTCTTTCATAGGATGGAAATCAGACATAAACACCATCATCTTTCAAAAAGACATCAAATACTTAAGGAGTGTGATGCTATGAGCTCAGTGCAGATATCAGTATGGTGATATGGTCACAATGACAATGTTTTACATCGTACAAGCAACACGAGGTAATATCTAATTGTTCCAGTGGATAAACGCTCATTTACCCAGAGTTCTCTGCAGGTCTGAGACTGAAATGCGGCTTGTTCTCAGAGGGATGACCTGCCAGGCTGTACTTCAGCATCACACAGCCCTCTGCTGCCTCTGAGCTCTGACACAGAATTACAGTGTTAAACCAATTTCATCTTTTCAATGGAAAATAAATAATAATTGTAATTGTTATGAGTCATTGTCTTACTTTTGGTTGCATCCTGTCAGTCCCTGTGATGAACTGAGCGTGGCCTCCTCCTTCCTTGGCCATCCCATTGATGAGAGCAGAGCTGGCCCCTTCCCCAATCCCAAAAGAGAAGCACCTGCAATACAACAGTTTTCACAGAGGACATGTTGGACATTCTGGAAACTGTGTAGATATAGTTGTGTTTTTCTGGTTTGTGAGAATACAACAGCTGTTTTTAAAAACACACAGGTTTGGTACACAGCACATGTCATCATATTTTTCTTGTTTTTTCATGTGAGAGATCTTCACCAGATCAATCACTTCTTTGGTGTTCCCCACCTCTTCATCAGTAAAGACAAACAGCCAGAGAGGAGAGTTTACACACATCTACACAAGCTGAAACACAACTCTCTGACAGGTATACAAGTATGCTGTCAGTAAACTGTTTTAACCAGTAAAACAACATAAGAGAAGTAAGACTGAGAGGAGCAGTAGGAGCCACTCAACAGATCAACTTGTGTATAATTAACAGATTATATAAGATATGTTACGAGTGATACAGGGCTTGGTTCATAGTTAACTTACATGTTGGAATAATGAATGATTAAAAAGATATAATAAAGAATGGCATCATTAAAGTGTGAGTGTGTGTGTGTCTGAGTTACCCGTTTAGGCTGAGTGGGAATGCAGGGCTGATCATAAGTATTTTTGAGGGGCTCCAGGATCTCTGTTCCTCCAAGATCAGCCTTCAGAGCCTCCATGGTCATCTCACTATACTCTACACTCTTACTGCCATGACAAACACACAAGTGAGATCAAACATAACATGTTGTCTAACAGCAGGGAAGATATCTTATCACACATTTACAGAAAAAAGTGACAGAAAACTGATATCACGGAGATCATATGAATACAACTGACGGGAGGATGTGTTCATAACTAGACCCAAAACTAAATGTTGGAATAGCAGCCCATTGGTAAGCTCTTCAACAGAAGCAGAGGAGAGTCCTGAAGGGAAGAGAGAAAAGATGGTGAGGCCACTGTGTGAGAGCAACAATTTTACAAAAGATTTGAGGAAATATTTTGTAACTCTAACACCACTTTATGAATACCCTGGCACTGCTGATGTGAGTATTACTCATATTTTCAGATCGATTCACTAAGAACACAAACTCTCCACATGAAGCCATTTCATGTGTTTCAGAGAGCCTGAAACATTCTCTCCTGGAGCCACAGCTGGACTTGCCATCGGCTACCGATGGTGATTTTTCATTTGGGCAGATGCTTATATTATTATTATTATTATTATTATTATTATTATTGTAACCGTATAAACAATAAAAGGTGGTGGATTGGCCAATTGGTCATGATCGACTCTGTGCTGGCCAATTACAGCCGGGGAGGTCAAACTTTAAAGTTCCATATTGAGGTGAAAAGGAACGCGATTTGTCCCATACTTCAGGTTGAATGAAAAACGACACAAAGCTGGAGTTATGCTGTGTCTTTATGCTGCACAGGTATGTGGTGAGAGGGAAACATGAAGATGTAAAGTGCCTGCTGCCCTGCCTCTTTTGATGCCATACTATTTGTTCAGTGTTCACAGCCCACACTGCCTGTGGCCTTTACATAAATCGGTCGGGGCCCTGCAAAGTATGCAGTCACTGTGAGATCACTCTGTGCGCTCTCAACAAGATATAAAGCACGCAGTTAGGGGTGGGTTTAAAAAATCGATTCATTGATTAAAATCGATTCTAACTGGAATAAAACGATATCGATTCATTAAATCCCGAAATTGATTTTTTTAATATACATATGTAGTTTGCCGCATATGAAACTTGCAAGCGGTTAACATGAGGAAGTCACGCGAGAGTTAAGTGACCTGGACGCATGAACCATCATGGCTACTCCCGGGAATGTGCCACCGAGCCTAAAGGCAGATGTCTGGCAACACTTTGGATTTAAGAACTGTGAAGACAGTGAAGAGCCAGACAAAAGCAAAGCCGTATGTAAGATGTGCAAAATGGAGGTAAAGCACTGTGGAAATACCACAAGTCTCAGACATCATTTAACAAGGCATCATCCAGATATCCCGCTAGCAAAAACGGCCGACACCAAGCAACGCTCACTCGAAAAGCCATTTGCAGTGAAGTTGGCATCCACTTCTCCACGTGCCCAAAAAAACCCCCAGTCTGTCGCAACTTTCATATGTAAAGATATACGTCCGTACAGCGTTGTTGAAAACGATGGCTTCCAAAACCTCCTTAATACGCTAGAACCACGCTATGTTTTACCAACACGCAAACATTTGAGTGAAGTGGTAATCCCAAACATGTATGAAAAAGTGAAACACGATGTTACAGCCTCACTCAAGTCAGCAGAGAGAGTCGCTATAACCTGTGACAGCTGGACATCCAGAGCAACAGATAACTACCTGACTATCACCTCACACCATATCGACCAGGAGTGGAGACTCGTGTCTCATGTCTTACAGACAAGAACCACTGAAGCAAGCCACACAGCAGTTAATTTATCTGAAATTATGTTCAAAGCAATCGAAGAATGGGAGCTTACAAACAAAAATCCAGTCATCGTAACTGACAATGCTGCAAATATGGTGCGAGCTGTGGAAATAACGGGCTGGTTGCACATTGGTTGTTTTGCCCACACACTCAATTTAGCTTCACAAGCAGGACTGAAAGTTCCAGCTGTTGCTCAGCTGCTTGGCCGAGTGAGACGCATAGCATCCTTTTTTCATCGCAGCACTGTTGCAAGTCGCAAGCTCAAAGACAGGCAAAAGATACTGAATCTACCTGCCCATAAGCTGGTGACTGATGGGGTGACCAGATGGAACAGCACGTTCGACATGCTGGAGCACTTCCTAGAGCAACAACCAGCAATCTCTGCAGCTCTACTCTCACCTGAAGTGAGGAGAAGTGACAGTAATCTCTGTAGTCTTACAGAGGCTGACATAACTGGTGGAGAAGATATAGTGAAAGCTTTGAAGCCGCTGAAAGCAGCCACACTGGTTATGTCTGAAGAAAAGTCCCCGACCCTTTCCATCATTGCACCTCTGCATGCACAGCTGCTGGAGAAGATGATCAGTATCTTTCTCGACTCCTCACTGATTAAAGACCTCAAGACTGCTGTATACGACAACTTGAAGTCAAGGTATGTTTATGAATTGTGTGTATATGCCATGAATAAGTGTAACTGTATGGATGCATGTGTTACATGAAAATTCTTACTATAGTGAAAAAATATATATATTATAAAAATGTTAGTTAAGCCCTCTTGTCTAGTAATAGGCCTTTTGATTTTATATCTATCTATCTATAGATGTTTATATATAAATTATGGAAACAAAGTCGTATATTAATGTTTCTGATCTTGCATGAGTGTATGTAACCATGCACATGTATATCCAACATAATAAACTGAGTTAAATGTGCAAAATCTCTTTTCAAGATATGTGGCCCTAAAGGACAAGCTGTACATTGCATCAGCATTAGATCCTCGCTTTAAGGCCCTGCCATTCTTGTCCAAAGAGACCTGTAACAACACATTCTCTCAGTTGGTGTTGGAAGCAGCAGGTTTGGAGAACGTGGACACAGCTATTGTGAGTTACAGAAACAAAAACAAAAAATTATTGGGTTTTTTTGCACTACTCGAGTTAGAATATAAATAGTAATTTCTTTATTAATTAAGTTTTCATTTTTCTACAGCGACAGTCTGATGGTGACACATCTGAGGAAACTGTCCCCGACATCTCTCTTGGTGGTGTTGGTGAAGTGGATTATACCCCTCCAATTAAGAGGTCAAAGGACTCTGCATTAATTTTTCTCCTTGGGCCAGCCTGCTCAACAAAAACATCAGCACCACAAAAACACCAACTCAGAAGGCAAAGGAAGAAGTGAATCGATACAGGGACGTTGAGCCTGTTGCACTTTCTGAGGATCCTTTGATCTGGTGGAGGGACCATGAAAGGGAGTTTTGGCTCTACAAGCAAAGCAGTATCTTTCCATACCTGGGACCAGTGTTCCTTCTGAACGAGTGTTTTCAACTGCTGGTGACACTGTTACCGCACAAAGGAGCTACCTGACTCCACAACATGTAGACCAGCTTCTCTTCTTGCAGAAAAACCTTACAGTCTCAAAGAAGTGAGAGGGTAGTTATAAATAAGGCCTTCCTTACTCCCCATGCTGCTGCCATCCTTGTCCATAGTCTCATTACATCCCGTATTGATTACTGTAATTTCCTCCTATTTGGTCTCCCTAAAAAGTCCCTTCATAAACTCCAACTTCTTCAAAATTCTGCAGCTCGGATCATAACCCGTACTCCGTTAAGTGCTCATATTACCCCAGTTCTTCAGCAGCTTCACTGGTTGCCCATAGAAGCCAGGATAAACTTTAAAATCTTACTTCTCACGTTCAAATGTATCCATAAATCTGCTCCTTCATATTTGTGTGACCTGCTCCATATCACCACTGTTTCCCACCCTCTCAGATTATCATCTGCTACTCATCTTACCGTTCCGTCCTCACACCTTATCACTATGGGGACCAGAGCTTTCAGTCGCTCTGCTCCCCGGCTCTGGAACTCTCTTCCTCCTGCACTAAGAAATATTGACACCCTTTCCGTATTTAAGACACAGCTCAAAACACACCTGTTTAGACTGGCTTATTCGCTTTAATGCTGATTTTATCTGTTGTCACGCTCTGTTTTGTAATTTTAACTTATTTTATGTATTTTATGACTACTGTTCCTTTTATTAATTGTGTTTTTTGTAAGGTGCCCTTGGGTTTCTGAAAGGCTCCCTCAAATAAAATGTATTATTATTATTATTATTAGTATGTTTTCATTTTTTGAAGTATTTTAAAAGGCAGTTTTTTCTGATTTTCTGATTGGTCAGTTTCTGTCAGTTCACTTGTACACGCTGTGTTATCCTGTGTGTCTCCAAAACACAATAGTGGATTTCAGAAAAGCTGTGTGAGACACTAACAGCAAAACTATTTCTCTGAGGGTTTACTGATGTTTACAAAAGATATGTTTTTATTTGCATCCCTGATCCACTTGAAATGTATGTATGAAAATAAATATATACTAATGTTAATTAAAAATTACATTATTGTAACTGCTTTACTATCTGTTCTTAATTTTGAAATTTATATAATTCATTCACAAGGCTTAGAGGGTTCTTTTGACAGTACATATACAAGGTGAATTATCATAATTTTATATATGGTTCATATAATAATATAATAATAATAATATTTCGAAATGATTCAAAATCGAATTGAATCGAATCGAATCAAATCATGGATCAAATCGATTCTAGAAATCAGTGACAATACCCAGTCCTACACGCAGTACCACATATAAACAGAACCACAGCTATAGAGTGAGATTCTTGACAAAAACTAAATGTAGTATTTAGCTGATTTTGAAATAGGAATAAAGTCTAATACTTGGTAAGCACACCTCCTCACCACTCATCCTAAACACAGGTATGCCACAGGGTTGTGTGCTTAGCCCCCTCCTATATTCCCTGTTCACACACAACTGTGTTGCTAAACACGAGTCCAACATCATCATCAAGTTTGCTGATGACACAACCATCATAGGCCTCATCACAGGCAATGATGAGACGGCCTATAGAGAGGAGGTGATGGCGCTGTACGAGTGGTGCCTGGAAAATAACCTGACTCTCAACATCAGCAAAACTAGAGAGATGATAGTGGACTACCGGAAACGACCAGTCAGAGAACACCAGCTCATCCACATCAACGGTGTCAAGGTCGAAAGGGTCAGCAGCTTCAAGTTCCTTGGAGTCAACATCACCAAGGACTTCTCCTGGACCCTTCACACAGACACTGCTATCAGGAAAGCTCGCCAGTGGCTTTACTTCCTGAGGAGGCTGAGGAAGTTTAGCATGAACGCCAACATCACCTCAAATTTTTACAAGTGTGCAATTGAGAGCTTGCTGACGAGCTGCATCACAGTTTGGTACGGAAGCTGCTCTGCCAGCAGCCGTAAAGCACTACAGAGGGTGGTGAAGGCAGCAGAGCACATCACTGGCACGAGGCTTCCTGCCATTCAGGACATTTACCTCCAGCGATGCCTCCGTAAAGCACACAGCAGCATCAAGGACCACAGCCACCCAGCACATCAGCTGTTCTCCTTGTTACCATCTGGCAGACGTTACAGGAGTCTGTCTGCTCGGACTACAAGACTTAAAAACAGTTTTTACCACCAAGCCATACGACACCTCAACCACAACACTTAAACACACACAACACAGCACTCAGAAGCTACCCTGCAGCTTCGCAAGTACTCTGTTTAATCTGCACTGGTCACTTCACTTTATTGTCATTGATATTTAGATTTAAAAGTGCAATACTGTAATTTTCTGCTGCTCATTCCTGTGCAATATCCCATCTGCCCTCCCGTCATATTTCTTTTCAAGATTTTCTTATTTAATCACTAGTGTACATATATTTATAGATACATATATATTTAGTCATCTTTTCTCTTTTACCATGTCTCTCTAATATTTTGCTCCTTACTATTTTTCTATTTTATTTTACTTTATTATATTTTATTATATTTTCTCCTACTGTATCATGCTGCTGAGTGACTGCTGCTCGTCAAACACATTTCATTGCAATGTTGACCCTGTGCTAACTTGCATATGACAAATAAAACTGAAACTGAATAAAACTGAAACTAATATAGTCTAATATAAATATTAATATTTCTTAAACCCCTGGCATTTAACAAAATAACAGAAAAGGAGATGCTTTAACAAGTTAATATAAAATACAACAATGGACGCTTAGATGCTCTCGCTGAGTTCAAATACACATTAACACTTTGAACATTTCTAGGAAATAACAAAAATATATTTTAAATAGCAAATCTCAAAAGTATAAGTGAGGGATGCTTGTTAACTCAAGTTTTACTACCTGGATCCTGGGTTGGCCGCTAACAGTTTCAGGTGAGTTCTTGTCCACAGCAGCAGCATCCTGACCATCCGCTAGAATTTTCGGACACAACTCCACCACTTTCCCCTTTACATTTCCATTGGCTTCCTCAGTGACTCCATATTTTTAAAAAAACAGTCTTGCTGTGAAGAGCTACTCTCCATTTCATAGAGAGACTTTTTCGCAGCTGGGGACTTGGATTCAAGGTGCTAGCTTACTCACAACAGGCCATGTCGCCAGTGTTGCCAACTCCTCAGTAAGGAAAATCGCTATTGGTTGTTCTAAAAGTCGCTAAATGGCGTCATCGCGTAATTTGCATAATTGGTCATACTAATGTAATTGTAGAGTACGTTGTTGGAGAGAGAAATAACATCGTGGAAGAGACATAAAGTGAGTAAACAACGTCCTAAATGCATTTAGAGTTTATTTAGAACTACAAATTAAATTTCTTTTAGCAATTATTGTTTTTTTTTAATGTCACAATTCCAACCCTGCTCCTTTATCTGGGCAAAGATGCCCCGAAATAGGCAGTTTGGACTCATAGGTGTGAACATCTCCTGCCCTGATAGCAGCTGGGGGAGGAGTATCCTCCGCCCGTGAGCGCTTTGGCACGGGCGAGGTGCCCACGGCAGCACCCGCTGCTTGTTGAGAGTAGAAGCAATACGCGCTTTCACGTTAAAAGTCATCATAAATAAGTCTCCAATAACACTAGAAAAAGTCGCCAGATTTGTCGCTAGTTGTTTTTTTTTGTTTTTTGTTTTTTAGAAAAACTCGCTAAGGGGGTGTGTGAAAACTCGCTAAATATAGCGACAAAGTCGCTAAGTTGGCAACACTGCATGTTGCAGCAGATGGCCGCCCCTCCCTGAGCCTGGTTCTTCCTGAGAGTTTTTCCTTCCCATTGTCGCAAAAGTGCTTGCTCATAGGGGGTCATATGATTGTTGGGTTTTCTCTGTATCTAATGTACAATATAAAGCGCCTTGAGGCGACTTTTGATGCGATTTAAATAAAATTGAATTGAATTGAATATAAAAATATTACCTGATGAAACTTCAGTAAACTTGCTCTGGCCTGCTACATTCTCATTCTCTTACGATTGGACATTTATATATCTCAGTTTCTTCTAACACAAGATCCGTTTAAAAATGGAGAACAGGCTTCTTTTTTAAAACCAGTTTAAGATTTAATTGACCCTGTGCACGAGAAAATGCTAACTTCCTGGTTTGAGACCGGATGTGGGGTTGTACATTTCCGGTAGCTTTACTTTGCGGTCAATCGCTACTGCGAAGATATACTCCAAAATTGATGTCCACAACTCGAAAACGGAACGATCGCGTTAAGTTACAAAGAGGAGAAGGTGGGAACACTCACCACTGTTGTGTCATAAAAATCTAATGATCAATTTTGACGTTTAAAGAGTTTAGATCGATCAGTTTTTTACATCACTAAACACAAGCAGAACTGCATTACTGCAGCAGAAGACACATCGTCCACATTCAGAAGCACATCTCTGTACAGTGACTGTTCTTATGATTTAAACAGGCAAATGTTCAGCATTCAAACTACAGGTGAACAATAGTCAAACCAGATGTTTCCCCTGTTATGTCGATATCAGCTAGTCAAGTACACACCTACACAGCATGTTAACAAACCGTGAAAAAAAGCCACACAAAAAATTTATGATTGCTGGTAACGGTTTCTATACATTAGTATTTACGAAGGGTATGTTGTGACTTACCTTCAAAATTACAGCGGTCCCTCGCTACAACGCGGTTCACCTTTCACCTCGCTGTTTCGCAGATTTTTCAGTGCAAGTTTGCATGCTTTTTTACGTCCTGCGTCCTGATCGCTGCAGACGATCTCCTCCGTCTCTCCTGTACAGTACAGAATCGCTGCATCTATCGCTAGCAGTGTGACTCTGAAGTGCAGTGCTGTATGTCCACGATGTCCACGAAACGTTTTGCACCGTCAAAAAATAAAATTGGCTACTTGATTTCACCTATCGCTGGTTATTTTTAGAACATAACACCCGCGATAAACGAGGGACAGCTGAGAAATATAACATTTAAATCCATTTTCTCTTTTCCCCTGAGGCGTGGGGGAAAAATATCAACAAGTTGATGAACATCATTTACAGATATATTGGGTAAATGCCCGAGACATCTATAGAAATGTACATCGCCGCTTTATTTATTTATTTGCTTAACTTGTTTTGGACCGTAAACAGGGCGCGAATAGGACACCGGAAACAAAGCTCCCCACAGGAGTTTCCGCACCGGAAGTAGCATATGCTAACGTGCACATAGTCAATTTGTTCAGCGGAGATGCTTGTCTTTTTTTTTTTTTTTTTTTTTAAACTTTATTTAACAAACAATGAGTATACAACATACGAACAGATGAAGTATACAAAACAACAGAACATGAACACAAAAAGCCAGGGGTAAAAGAAAAAGGTAACAATTATAAGAATACACGCAAAAATTCACATACATATATTGTTTTGAGAGCCTTTTTGTTGGTGGAGTCTGATATTGATTGAATGTACATTTCCACATCCTTAAAAAAATGACAGAAATATGGTGTTTTGTTAGTAAACTTACATTTATGGATAAAAAATTTAGCTAAAAGTATTAACAAATTTATCATAAAAAAACATTTATCATACTTCTTGGGGAACTTAAAGAAACAGAATAAAACATTTTCCCATCGTAAAGAAAACTCCCTTAAAATATGGACAATAACAAACCTGCTAAATTCCTTCCAGAATCTCTGTGTAAAAGAACAGTACCAAAAAAGATGTGTCACAGTTTCTGGATGATCCCCACAGAAAGTACAATTAGTATTTATGTCCCTTTTAAATTTTACCATGTAGTGACTGGCTGGATAACATTTATGTAGAATTTTAAATGAGACTTCTTTCACCTTATTTACAATCAAATATTTATGGGGGATCATCCAGACTGTCTTCCACTTGATATCTGGAACATATCGGTTCCAATAAGATATTATATATGGGAGAGAGACGATATCTTCTTGGAATAAACTACGTATTCTCTTATTGCTGTTACCAAGTTCCTGTGAAAAGCAGATTTTTCCTATTGGTGACTCAGCTGGATCAGGGAGAGTGACTGAGGTAGATATTGAGCTGTCAGTGTTTTTATATAACATTAAAGTCCCTGAGGGTATGGAACCAAGCACCATTAAGAATTCCTGAACACTGATTGGAAAATTATATAGTGCAATAAAGTCGTTGTAAGTAAGTAGTTGTCCCTCTTTATTAACCAGCTGAGCCACCAATAAGATTCCATTTTGGACCCAAGTTTCCAGGAAAAGTGATTTATTTTTATATAAAATATCTCTGTTGTTCCAGATAAGGTATTTGTGAGGTGAGAAGTTGTGTTTATAAATGAGGGTCCACGCTAAGAGGACCTGCTTATGGAAGGATGAAAGCTTTACAGGAAGTTTCTCAACATTGTAATTACAATTTAAAATAAAATTAAAGCCACTAAAACGAGAGAAAATATGATATGGTATAAAGTGTTTTTCTTTTTGCAGCATTTTTCTTTTTGCAAGTGCTTTCTGAAGTTGCAGTCCGTTTGGCCTCTCAGGGCCACCGTAAATGTCCCCAAACCTTACGATGTAACTACAGCCCAGGCGATGCATTAATGACTAACCCTTATATTGTTGATGGATTATCTCAGTTGTTCTCCTGACAGAAGTTTGGTCCTTTTACAGCATCCTGCCATGTGATTGCACGTGACTTGTCCTTATCCGGGATATTGGGAACCCTCACGTTAACTTTGATTGAGTGGAAAAAAGTTAGCGTTCATCCTTCAGCTTCACTATGTAATTCAGTATGCTGAATCTTAGCATTGAATGTCCAGGATATTCTAATCAGTACAATTTAGGCATTCACTCCACCTACAGTATCTACACCTGTGTGGCAAATGTGTGGTAAAGATATAGATAATGAAATGTAATTATTATTAAATGCCGTGCCCTGAGTCCCCTTAGCCAATTATGCACATCACATCTGCTTCAGGTAAGTAAATATGTCATTTAATTATTTGCACAGTAAATAAATATGTAATATGCACAAAAAACACTCACTTATCCACCAACCAGTCGAGGCAGATGGCCGCACTCCTGGAGCCTGGTTCTGCCAGGGAGTTTTTCCTCTCCACGGTCGCTCATAGGAATCAATTGGATACAATAACTGCGTTGCTTTTTGGTCCGTCACATTGACCAAAAAACAACATGTTCTTAATAGAGTGGCAAGGGAGTGTTTTACATTTTCCATCTGTGAACCGTAGCTTCTACCACTCATTTAATGATTTGGAACTAATTTGGCACAAAATAAAGAAAACCCGTCTCTCTTGTTTGTTTATTGCCCACTTTGCGCCTGAAAGAGGAAAAGTTCAGCTGAGCTGAACAGGTGATGGAGAAACAGGTTTACCTTTTAGGTCATATGAATGAGTTGAAGGGAAGTTATGAACTGTTTCTGAGAGACAAATCACACCAGGATCCTTCTCTACGTAGCTGACAGCTGGTAACACAGGCGAGTCTAAGTCATTTAAAATACTTAGCTTTTAATAAATAATTATCTGAATCTTGCAACCTAAGTGGTTATCTGATGTAAAATGTATAGAAATAATACATATATACCAAATACATTTTTCAAAGTGAATTAATAATCCATCAATAAATACGTCAAATCGAAAATGAATTTTACAAAAAAAAAGAATTCAAGTCTCAATAAAAACCTGAATTCCAAACCTATTTTCAAATTACAAATTAGAAATAGTGCAACTCCACTTTTTTATGATACTGATATCTTAAATTTGTATATCTGCCAATACTGATATGAATCTAGTCTATTTTATAATCAATAAAACTGTTTTTTTAATATCTTGCTGCATTTTTATACTAATTTTTTAAAAGAAAACAACCCAAACACTAAAGTTATTCTATTGTACTTGAATGCAAAAAATACACTGCACCCAAACATATATGCCAACCCTCTTGATTTTTCCAGGAGAATCCTGAATTCCAGTACGCTCCCGAAAATCTACAAAACTTTTTCAACACAAGTATGAAAAACAGTGTTTTTCATAGTGTTTAAAAAAAAAAGCATGAAACTAAATAAAATGAAAATGGTCCTGCCCCAGAAAGTGCTATAAAAATGTTATGCCTCTACTCCATAGCGTTGTTCTGAGGCAACTAAAAACACATTTTCATGCCTCACACACTGGCCCTTCAAAAAAAAAAAAAACTTCTTTTTTTTTTTCTTCAAATAATGGTACCAGGCACATCTCTTTCCAATAAAATGATGGGGGGGAGGTGGTGTGACTTTCATTTGGGGGAGGGGAGACTTCGTTCTGTAAGCTGCATTACACGAGAGACATCTCCGTCACTATTTTACATGTTTATAGTGAAATAAATGTATATAAAAATACTTGCATGTGCATGAATATGTTAAGAAGTATATTTGATTGTTTGTTCTACTTTTTAAAATTTATTTATACAGTAAAACTGTTAATTTTCATTCATGCCTCAAGGCAACACTGTGCAGTTAGCTTAATTTTTTTCCGGCAATATAATGCATTAGCATATGTGTCTAGAGATGTTTGTGTGCATTAATATGATCATAGTTTTTTACTTAACAATCTGCTGATAATTACATGACATGGATGTAAAAAGCCTTTATGGAAGGAACCCAAGGGAATGTGCAGTTGGGGTTTAACCCTTTAGATCCCAGTATCTTTACATAACCGCACAGGTTTTTTAACAGAAAAAACCCGAAAAACTTAAATATTTTCCATAAAATACATTTCAAAAAATATTTGATTGTTATTAGAATTAGGTTTTTAGATGGGTCAAAGATTGGCACCAACATTCATTTTGATCCATCATTATTTTTTTGCATGGGCAAATAAAAAAAGAAAACCCTCACATTCGTGTCCCTAAAGCCCCAAAACGGTCCGTCCCCAAAAAGTGCTATAAAAATGTTATATATTAATATTTTTTTCCACTTTAAATGAGTCAGTCTTTTAAAACTACTTCTGCCTAAAATATTCATATCAATTTTTAATTATATTTTCTGGAGGTTAACCCTTTAGATCCCAGTATCTTTACATAACTGCACAGGTTTTTTAACAGAAAAAAACGAAAAACTTAAATATTTTCCATAAAATAGATTTAACAAAATATTTGATTGTTATTATAATTAGGTCTTTAGATGGGTCAAAGATTGGCACTAACATTAATTTTGATCCATCTTTTTTCTTTTTTACAGGGGCAAATAAAAAAACAACAACTCACACTCATGTCCCTAAGCCCCAAAACAGTCCCTCTCCAAAAAGTGCTATAAAAATGTTATATATTATTATTGTTTTCCATTTTAAATGAGTCAGTCTTTTAAAACTACTTCTGCCTAAAATATTCATATCAATTTTTAATTATATTTCGTGGGGGTTAACCCTTTAGATTCCAGTATCTTTACATAAACGCACAGGTTTTTTAACAGAAAAAAAACGAAAAACTTAAATATTTTCCATAAAATAGATTTAACAAAATATTTGATTATTATTATAATTAGGCCTTTAGATGGGTCAAAGATTGGCACCAACATTCATTTTCATTTATCATTATTCCTTTTGCAGGGGCAATGTAAAAAAAAAAAGAAACCTCACACTCGTGTCCCTAATGCCCCGAAACGGTCCCGCCCCCAAAAAGTGCTAAAAAAAAATGTTATATATTAATATTTTTTCCACTTTAAATGAGTCAGTCTTGTGTTTTTAACATGTTTTAATGCTTAATATCTTGTTCTATTTAATCTCAACAAGCCCCTAAAAACAGTCAGTGATCACTGTCTGTCTCCTCGGTTTTTATTACTGCATTTTAAAACTCAGTCAGTTTTTTGGGGGAATGTCCCCAAACATTACGATGTAACTACAGCCCAGGCGATGCATTAATGACTAACCCTTATATTGTGGATGGATTATCTCAGTTGTTCTCCTGACAGAAGTTTGGTCCTTTTACAGCATCCGGCCATGTGATTACACGTGACTTGTCCTTAACCGGGATATTGGGAACCCTCACGTTAACTTTGATTGAGTGGAAAAAAGTTAACGTTCATCCTTCAGCTTCACTATGTAATTCAGTATGCTGAATCTTAGCATTGAATGTCCAGGATATTCTAATCAGTACAATTTAGGCATTCACTCCACCTACAGTATCTACACCTGTGTGGCAAATGTGTGGTAAAGATATAGATAATGAAATGTAATTATTAATAAATGCCATGCCCTGAGTCCCCATAGCCAATTATGCTAAGTTTAGCTAGTAAACTAGTTTGCTAGTGTAGCTGTTGAAATGAATTTTGATGGTACAGATATAATAGGATTTACATTATTGACATTTTACTACATATACACACCATTATTTGAAAACAAAAGAATCCTCAGTTGTGAAATGTAACTCAGTTGTCTCAAATATTACATTTCAGTTAAAATTCAAAGTATATATATATTTCTGTTTCATATCATTTATAACTTGTGACTGTCTAACAGACAATTATTAGTATACAATGAGCACTGGCTGAAAGCTTTAGTTATATTTAAGGGCAATATCCCAAAAATAAACTAAAAAGATTTGATCCTTGTACGTTTCACATACAATGGAAGTCAAACTGATGCAGGAAATATTATTTTATTGGACAGAAAACTGGGCAATATAATTTACTTATAATGTGAAGATATCAGAGCATTAAACAGGCTGTTTGGGTAAGAGGCTCTAACAGGAGAGAGATGATGCAGAAACATGACATTCTTATAAAATACCGACACTTTATAAATAATAATAATAACTTTATTTGTAAAGCGCTTTCAAACAAAGTGCTGTACAACTAAAATAAAAAAATAAAAGCGATACATAGCAATACAGGTAAAAGACACAGTACAAGTTAAAAACAGTAAAAATTTAAAAACTAAAAGATGTAAGATAGGGTGAACCAATGTGTCTTCAGCTTAGTTTTAAAAACCTCCACAGAGCATGCCTGCCTAATATCTTGAGGGAGGGTGTTCCACAGAAACAGGGCACGTAAAGAAAAAGCACGCTCTCCAATAGTCTTTTTTCTGGCTCTAGGAACCTTTAGAAGGTCAGAGTCCTGAGACCTGAGAGCACGGGATGGAACGTATAGATGTAAAAGGTCGGAGAGGTATGAAGGTGCCAGTCCGTTTAAAGCCTTGTAGGTGAGCAGCAGGACCTTTAAAATCTGCTCAAACCTGACAAGGTAGCCAATGAAGAGAGTTCAGTACAGGGCTAATGTGCTCAAATTTCACAGTTCTTGTTAAAATGCGAGCAGCTGCATTTTGCACCATCTGTAGACCTCTAAAACTTTTCTTTGGTAGCCCAGAAAGAAGAGCATTACAATAATCAATACGTGAGGATACAAATGCATGGACAAGAACCTCTGCAGTGTCACTTGACAAAACTTGTCTGATTCTGGCTATGTTCCTCAAATGATAAAAGGCGGTCTTTGTTATCTCTTTTACATGAGACTCGAAAGAGAGCACCATGTTGAACCACACATGGTGTGTACAACTTTGCACAGGTCTTTGAACCTTTGATTTAAATGAGCCGCATACTTTTCCCATTTAAAACCTTCACAATCCCACTGTGATGAAAACATTTTAACTAAATATATTCTGGATAAATCAAAGCATTATCAAAGTCGTCCTTGGTTCCTTTTCTTTTTCCTTCTTTCCCTGTCAGATCCTGTCCTGCAGGGTAAACATAAGTGAGTGGTTTCCTGTACGCAGCTGTTATAGTTTGTGTTGGAGATACTTGTGCAAATGCACAAAAAAACCCCACATTTCTAGAAACTGTTTTAAATGTTTTTAGCACTCCCTCAACTACAGAGAACATGTGTCTATTCTCCCCCTGTTCTCTCCACCTCTCAGCTGCTGCTGGCTCCCTTTTCTCCTCCTCTTCTTCACACACTGCTGAATCTGTCCTGGTGTTTCATCAGGGATGGAGAGCCTCTGTCCCGTCTCCTCTCACCATCTCAGTCTCTCCTTACTCTGGACACTTGTAGAAGGAAATCAACCATGGTAGTTAACTGCAAAAGCAGCAGAAGTTTCCTTCTAAATTTGAAGGCTGCTCATGTGTGCTGTGCGGCTTACCTGTGTCTGTTATTTCTGAAATACATCTCTGAGTCTTCTTTCCACCTCACAGCGGGATTTATCCGAGACGCTTTCTTCCCACATCTTTCTGAAGTTGCTCTGTTTGACCAGGTCTTTTAGGATGGCCTTTCCATGAGCTCTGCAGAGAGAAGGATTTTTAATCAGCACTTTAGTTTCTAAGTAAATGCAGAGAATTTATCAAAAGAAAGTCAAAATAGAAATATCAGCCTATAATTGTTAAAAGTTCACACTGACCTGACTTCAGAGGAGGCATCCTGACACAGTTCACTGACAGCCAACAGGAAGCATTTGGTGAAAATCTGTCCTGCAGACAGAACTTTCTCCGCTTCCATGAATTTACTGATTATGAGGAGCGTCAGTGCAGCACCAGCTCTCACGAGAACGCTCTTATGTCTGAGGAAGGAAACACAGACAAATCCACTCAGTGTGTTTGATTTTCACCTGATCTGATTGTGATGCTGGGGGTCACAGATACTCTTCACAGGTGTGAACTTACTTCAAACCGTCAGTCACCAGGCTGTTTAGAAAGCGTTTCGGGCTGCAACCGTGAACCAGAGCTGTCAGAGCTTCCTTGGCATGCTGCTGAATGAACACATTGGTATTTGCCCTTGCAAACACCTCCAGTAAACTCTTACAGGTCCATTCAGCTTCTTTGTCCATCCTCTCTCTGAGGTGTACACACAAATATATTACAGTGTCCAGTGCCGCACAGGACACACAAGGGAGATTGTTTTTAATCTAAAGAATCAGAGGAAAATTTCAGCAGTTAGAAATCAAACCTGTTACAAAACTGCATGAGACAGGGCACGCTTGCAAACATGGACAGAAGAGGGTGGCAAAAACACAGATGTAGAGAGAAAAACAGCTGGTATACCGCTTTTGTCACCCCCAAGCAAACTGTACGGAGGTTTAACTCCAACTCCTCTTGGTGATGTCGCGCCAGGGTGTGGATGTATTGCAGCCCCTCTATCTTTTTCTGCCTGTAGGAAGATCAAATAGTTTTAAAACTCATATCCTCACATTAAATTGAAAATAATTAATGATAATAGTAGAAAATCATTTTACCAGTCGTCCTGACTCAGCAGGCTGAGGCTCAGACAGAGAGTCTCTGAAGGATTCGAGACTGGCTGTAGCTCCTCCCCTAACTTTTTTTCAGTTGAACGGAGGTACCCCACGATAAGCCCTTTAAAGTCCACCTCTGGAGGGTGGTCTAACAACCCTTCGAGGTTTCCTTTGTTCTGGAGCTGGAGTTTGAGGAGGAGCTGGAGCTACAGCCCCTGCTCGAACTCCAGCTCCTCCTCCAGTTTGAGGCGCTGGAACTCGAGGGGGGGCCGGAACTGGAGCTCCAGGAGCTGGAGCTTGGGAAGGAAGAAGCCGCCGCCGAGCTGCAAGGGTTGAGAATTAACAAGACAAAAGTGCACTTTAAAGGGGAGAGCAAACCATGTATGTCTATAAGTGTGTTTATTAAATTAAAATACAACTTTTCAATTCAACATAATCAATCTTAATTAACCATTTACCAAAATTTGTATTCAAATAAAACCAAATCACAGGCTGGATAAAAAGTGAAGCTGAAATGTCAAATTTTTCACCTCTATAGATATTTTACCATGGCAACACCTTAACACTCAATGTGTTTTAGCAATGTGTAAACTCTGGTTGGACGGTTTATCTGTCACACAACAGCTGATTGTCATGTTTCCAACAGCCACCCTGGATTCCAAGTGACCATTGAAAATCCGGTCAAGGATCCGATTTTCTAAGTCCTCTACAGGTCGAAGAATCTCATCAATTCGGGAAAGAGTGTCTGTCCTTCTCTCCATCTTTTCTATGTCCTCTGTATATCTCAGATATATCAGATTAAAAGAAAAAAAGCTGAGTTGACTTGAAATGTTTAAAAATTATTTTACAAAAATAGATTCACAATTTTACTGTGATAAACTAAACGACATTACACCATCACACATCTAATCCTAGAAGGTTTGTTTTTTAAATGACCAAAGTATTTTAACTTTATGCCATCACTAGTGACGTCTGATTTTGCGCATGCAGACCGCTTTGAGCGTTCACACTAGAGCGCGTTTGCTGTCACATTTTATTTGTAGTGCGAACAAGCAGACAAAAAAGTCAGATTTGATGCGCTTTCACCTGTAGTGATGGGATTTCCGGCTCTTTTTAGAGATCCGGCTCTTTCGGTTCGGCTCACTAAAAAGAGCCGGCTCTTCAGGTTGTTTTGTTGCTTTAATTTATTTATTATTAACAATAATATAAAATTATGCACAAAAGGACTTACTAACGTAAAAAAAAAGTGGTTTTATTTATATATGTTTATATATATAAATATATGCGGTGGCTCCTAGAGACAAAACACGTACAAACTCCAAAACACATTTCTAGCATGAACTGAACTTCCAAAGCAGAGCTACTAGATCACTTAAATTACACAATTGAAAGCATGTGTGTATTGTTTGTGTATTTATACACAGGCACTCATATATATTCAAATTATTTTAAAAAAAAGTTCATTTTCCTGTTACTACCACACACCAAATCCGGTCGTTGGTACTTGCTGGCTTGTGTAGCCACTAGGTAACAAAAGCTCAACATTGCGCCCAGCATCCTGGAGCACTTCTGTTGTCTTTTGTACGTGTTTTGAGTTTTTACGTGCGTCGGAGTTTGTACATGTTTTTTACATGCGTCGGAGTTTGTACATGTTTTTACGTGCTTCGGAGTTTGTACGTGCTTTGTCTCTAGGGGCCACCGTAAATATACTTTTATTTATTCACTTCACATAAAATGTAATAAATAAATCATATAATACAAAAATCAACTATTCACATTTCAAATTTTAACTATTTAAATTTTCAGCTTTTTCCTTTTACAAATTTAAGGTGAAACAACACAAAACACTGCAAACCACAACACAATTAAATATAAATTAAAATATGAAAACAAAAAGAAGATGCATATTCTCTGTCATATGGGCCTGCATGAATAAACTTTCTGAATCCTTTATCATCTGCAACCGAAAATAGTTGTGGATGATTACTATACCTTTCTAATGTGACGTTGTTGTCCCTGGCTCTCTTTCTCACTCTCTCCCTCCGGCCAGTGTTGCCAACTCCTCAGTAAGGAAAATCGCTATTGGCTGTCCTAAAAGTCGCTAGAAGTCGCTAAATGACGTCATCACCTAATTTGCATAATTGGTCATGCTAATGTAATTGTAATCTATGTTGTTGGAGAGAGAAATAACATCGTGGAAGAGACATAAAGTGAGTAAAAAACGTCCTAAATGCATTTATAATTTATTTAGAACTACAAATTTAATTTCTTTTAGCAATTATTGTTTTTTTAATGTCACAATTCCAACCCTGCTCCTTTACCCGGGCTTGGACCGGCAAAAGTGACCCGAAATAGGCACTCTGGTGGAGTTACTTTGTGTGTGTGTGTTTATAAGTAGTTTTAAACCTTGTGATCCACAAAACAGCATAAGAGTAAAAGAATAAAAGAAGAACTGACTGCGTTACAGCACCCGCTGCTTGTTGAGAGTAAAAGCGATATGCGCTTTCACGTCTTTTTTTTAGCGACTTTTTTTCTACAAAAAGTCGCTAAAAAAAATACTGAAAACTCGCTAAATATACCGACAAAGTCGCTAAGTTGGCAACACTGCCTCTGGCTCTGTTCCTGTGCTACTGAGTGTAACTACCGCCCCTCCCTCCTCTGCCCAGCGTCAAGCTTGCGTGCGGAGTGAAGCGAAAAAAAGTGCGAGAGACGGGCTGAGGGAAAGAAAAAAAAAAAAAAACCCAGGTGACGGCTCGCGATAAGGAGCCGGCTCGCGCCGTTCACGTCAAAGAGCCGACTTTAAGAGCCATTTCGTTCGCGAACGACCCATCACTATTCACCTGCAGTGTGAACGTAGCCTAAGAATTCAAATAACTTACACAGGTAGACAGACACACAGCGTATATGATGGTAGATTGCAACATGGACACAGAGAAACACAGGGCTTAAATACACAGAGGAGCAATCAGCGAATGGGAAACACAGCTGGGGCAAATCAGGCCTAATGAGACAGGGGAAGCAATACCAGACACATTAACATAAGACATGGACCTTCAAAGTAAAACAGGAAACATAACAGAGACGCAGACTTGACACAGGGATACAGCAGACGGGAGACAGCAACTATGGATCACAGACAGAAAACCAGAACACTAAAACTCTAACAAAACCCACACAGAGAACCTAAGCTAAGAATAATCCTATGACCTATAAGGCAAAGCTAGAATATAATGAAATAAACAAAATCAAAGAACCAAAAACACGAAACACTGGGTCGACGACCCTGGCAGCCTAACACTTGTACCCAGAATGGTGCACACAGGCTACAGAAGTTAAACACAACTAACACTCTGTTTTCATCATTAACACACTACCACTCAAAATTGAAAACACATGTTGCAACCTCTTCTTCTGCTTTTTGCTAGATTGAATACAGCTTCATCCATGAAGATGTATTCATGAGGCCATTGAGTCAAGCTCAAAGATTCTCTTTACACAACAAACAAATTTTAGTTCTGTAAATGAAATAGTATAATGTATACATGTGCTATGTATACAAGTATACTTATAACTAAATGGTATTTTGTTTAGAATTGAAGGAAGGCCACATGAGGGTGCTCACAACACCAGGAGACACTTATTGTGGATTTGGTCCATCAGAATAAAGCAATTTGACTGCGTGAAATGCAGCAAGGGAATGTAGAAGACAACATAAATGTTGAATCTAGCAAAAAGGAGAAGAAAAGGTCGCAATGTCGTAGGTCAACGTGCCATTACTGAACTGCCTGGCCAGCGTGGTGGAACTGTAACTATCTGTGCTGCCATCAGCAGCTATGGGGTTCTCCACAGTCATGTTACTGTTGGGCCGTACAACAATAAACTTGTAGTAACATTCCTAGACGGTCTACGGGATGCTTTGCTTGATTAGAGAGATTGTGAGCAGGCAGAGCATCCCATATCATTTGGGTCAATGTGAGCTTTCACCGAGGTCCAAGAATATGCAATTGGTTTCACAATGAGCAGCATTTTATAAATGTGTTTCTTCCACCGTACTCTCCCTTTTTGAACCCTATTGAGGAGTTTTTCTCAGCATGGAGATGGAAAGTATACGACCGAAACCCTTACACACAGGAAAATCTACTTCAAGCATTGAATGGAGCTTGTGGTGAGACAGGAGTGGAATCTTGCCAGAGCTGGATTCGGCATGCTAAAGGATTCTTTCCTCGTTGCCTTGCAAGGGAGACCATAGCATGTAATGTGGATGAAGTCCTGTGGCCTGACCCAGCACAGAGGCGTAATGCTGAGACAGGATAAATTATCTGAATATGCTGTAAAAATATATAATTTTTTAATGTACATATAACTTTTTTTTTTTACTGCAGTTCTTTTTGCACATTAGCTGGTTTTGTGTGGCTTTTGAAAGTAGTGGTTGATTTCGAGTAAAGTTCAAATAGTTTTGGGTCAAACGTTTGGTTTTGCAAGACAAGTTAAAGGTTATGTAAGTGTAACTTGAATTTTACACTTTGTGTTTAGTGTTTTGACACAAAGACATGAGATTTTAGGAAATGTGTTTTAGCAATTCAGAAAAACTGTAATGACAAGTACATTCCTGTCAGGTGAATTCCTGTGTTCAGACTCTCACTGGACCTGAGCCATCACCTGTTACACCTGTGTGTTGCCTTCCTTGATGACTCTCACGTATGCTGCATGGAGGCCTCTGTATCCCATTTCTCACAATAAAGATTTGCCAGGCATTCAGAAAAGCTTACTGTCATCGGAGCAACTTTTTGGTTCATTTGTCACACACGATTGTTAGAAGATCTGATGGTTTAAATATCCATTTTTTAAAAGTATTGTTTATTCACAAAATTGGCCCCACAACCATCCATTCGTGTCACAGTGCAATCATGGTTGCAATGCACCAGCGATCATCATTGACAGGTTGCTCAAGTCTTAAAAGAGAATTAAGTTGTATTTTTTTATGCATATATTTTTTTCCTCTTATTTATGAAGTACCTCTATAAGTAACAAGTCTTTAATTAGTAGGGCACTACTGCTGAAAAGAAGTTAAACAGCATCTTCAGTGTTATTAGAAAAGAGCTGTTATCCAGTAGTTTAAGATAAAAAAATTGCTTTATTTATTCATTTTTGGGTTTGTTTCATTTTTTGCGCTACATTAGACAACATCAAAATAGAGTTGTCATTTTTGTTATTTGTGTTTTGTAATCTTTATAAAAGCCAAGAAAAAACACCTCTTAATCTTTTCTATATGGCGAGGTGCTGTGGACATCCAAGTCTGTGATTGTGTAGATTTTTCAAATCAATACCATGGTTGCATCTACTGAAAATCTCTGTGAAGCTTAAATCTCAGTGACCTTGACTTCAAGGTCAGAGGTCAACTTTTCTGAAAATCAGAGGAGTTTCACATTTATAACACAGGTATGTCTACTAGGAGGCTGAAGGGTAGCACTATATATTTATAAACAATAAAAAAAACAACAATTATTATGCAATTTATTTCCAATTTGTATGGAATTTATTTCTGTAAACATGGTGTTTTAGGTCGGATTGAAGGACTGATGTGATGGTAAGGTGTCCGCTGCTGCGCTTTGAAGATTGGTAGGCTTTTTTTTTTTTAAATTTTCACGAGAATTGCTAGTTCCCCTAGAGTTTTGGCCACTCCAACAATCAGACGATTCCCTATGAGCAAGCATTTAGCGACAGTGGGAAGGAAAAACTCCCTTTAAAAAGGAAGAAACCTTCGACAGAACCAGGCTCAGGAAGGGACAGTCATCTGCCGCGATTGGTTGGGGTGGGGGGAGTGAAAATTTTAAAAAAAGAAAAAGCCAAAGTGGTCATTATTGGAGCAGCTTAATTAATTTTTTCAGGTTGGTCTTGGTATCACAACATTTGGCTACAATACCAAAGCCCCCTTCTCCGAGGAAAGCCTCTACCTTGTAGTGGTTTCCCAAAATGCTCCCTTTAACTATTTCAAGCTCATTTGAGCGGAAGGATGGGTTAGCTGACATGGTGAAATGTGTCGGCTTGGTCAGTGAATTGCTAAGTAACGCGGAATTCTCTCAAAACTCTCCAAAAGGGTTTGCTTACTGTCAGGTCAAGGTCCGTTGAGTAGCAAAGTTTAACAGAGCAAAGCTTAAGGGTTTTTTCTCTCAGCAAGATGATGACATTACAAGGGATCAAAGGCATTCTACTTTGGATCAAAGGCATTCTATTTTTGATCAAAAGCATTCTATTTTTTCAGTTGAAACACTGAAAAAACATACTGTTTCAACAGGGCAGGCTGTATTTTCTGCTGCAACATCTCAACAGGAAATAATAAGATAAAGACCAGGAAGACTGGTGATCTATTCATATCAGTAACATCGGCAGGTTTCTGGTGCAGGAAGTAATAAATTCAGCCCTCGTGTTTGCACTACAGGTTGCTTTCATGAGTATTTCTGTTTTTGTGGTGGGGGAATTTTTCCTCGTTCCAACGATGTAAACATTGTGCTTTCCGCAATGACTAGTAATCTTTTTGTCCTACTGTTCATTTACAGTACAGGAAAGGTTTTGTTTGGTTATGATTGTTTTGCAAGAAATACTTCAATCACAGTGGGGTAGTCTTGATTAAAATGTTATATGAGAACTGTGGCGCCATGTGTGACCTGATGTTGGCATGTAGTCGTCGCCAGACTGTCATCAAACGTGTGAAGTTTGGGACAGACTGGACAAAGTACACTTTTAGAGATGAAAATCTAATGTCCAGTAGTAAATGATCAAAATTCCACCACAAACATGGCTTTGACGAAGATGTCCCTTTCTGAAGTAACCCCAACAAGTTCCTGAAGTAACCAAATGGAATTTAACCAGTGACCTCTCACTTTGCAGGCGAATGTGTAAACCAGCGATGCCTGGAAAACACTAAAACTGTGCCAAAATGTCATTTTACATTCAAAAAGTATATTTTGACCTGCTGTGAAGAATGCAAAAAAATGTATTAGTTTGGAAGCATGTTTGGTATATGATATACTTGCCTGACTAATAATAATTTATTATTATTATTACTATTGTTGTTGTTGCACAATGGGGCCTTTCCCCTGTGAATGACCAGCTCACAGCTAAAATGTGTATTTTGTGCCATTTATAAGGTCAGTGCTTTATCGTACCTTAAACTGTGCAGGGTAAAAGCCTCAGTTGCTGGGAAAAGCACAGGTGTATTACAGTTTTTCTGAATTGCTAAAACACTAAACCCCATTGTAAAAACTAAACTGTCAACTATGAAAACTCTTTCATCAAATCAATCCTACAGTTGCCAAAATCTTAAACACTATTCATCTGGTTAGGACACCATTTGCAAAGCTCAGTCTCCCATTTACCAAAACTCTAAACACAAAACACACTTAGCAGTGTGGTGCACCAGTTGTTGTGTGAAGGCTGTGTGCAGTAGTGATGTCTCCTGTGTGTCGAAGCTTTGAAGCGTGTGTCGGGTAATCTCGGGGTAGTTTTGTAAAGCGCGTATCTTGCTTTGATTACGTATGCAGTGACGTTTGAGGCCTCGCGGGCAGTCCATACCATGTGACTGATTCAGGAACTGGCTCGCCCGTTTGCACCAGATTCTAAATAAATTGGGCAGCAAAACACAGCTGATTCCCATCACATTGTGTTGTGGAACTGGATTATGTCCCAGTTACATCCTTACTTGGACATTTCTCCTTCGATGGAACCAGCAAGGAAGAGAAGATTTTCCCCTGTCTGGCAACATTTAGATCTCATCTCTCCTAATAAAGTATGCACACAGTAATAAATATCACAAATGATAAGTACCATGATATAAATCAACAACACCACAGATCTTATAATCTGATTTCTGTCTTTTAGTTTATTAAAAAGTGAAGCACCACACACTAGTTTGTGTCATTGTCCAGATGTACATAAGAATGATTACACAGTTACACAATCATACCAAAACTCTGTCCTGATAGTTTCCACTTTCTCTTTTGTATCAGACATACTGAGACAATATTTGGTATAAGTAACCATGAAAACAATTTATTTATTAAGTTTACACATCACATCATTATAATCATTGAGCCTTTAATCGTCCACTTGATGGCGCAGTAGAGCCAATGAATCATCACTATGCTTCGAACCATGAGTAGACCAGTTGGATGGAAAGCTTCAGTTCATCACAAGCCTTCATCTCACATCACTAATGAAAGCTCTTATAATTTGGCTGCTATTAGAGACCATTGATTTAGGCTCTCTTTGGTTACTACGTGGATCTTTTTTCAGACAAATTAATGAAAAAAATATCATAAATGGAAAAACAGAGTACAAATGTTTACGATTAACTGGATATTACAGCGCGATTTCAGTGCATAAATACATAAATACAGGTCTGAGACGTAAGTGGTGCAATATTGATAGAGCTCACATGACTCCCTCCTGTTCGTATCCCAGAAATAAACCAGGATTTTAGTGCCTCATATACTGCACAGGTCATCGGCACACCTGTGAGATTCAGGACGACATGCTAAGCAGTAATAATACACCATATTAATGCAAGGTACAATTACAGCTGGGCTCCGGCACGTTTTATTTTAACAGAGGAAATAAAATATGCAGAGCTAGCTGAGTTGGTTGAAATTCAGTTGTTACTTCAAGAGAATTTCATACAAGAATAATTGAAGATGAAATAGGTTATTAAAGCTGTCTGTTAGGATGCCTGGGTTGTTGACCCAGGGTTTTTGAGTTTATTATATTATTTATAATTTCTAGTCTTTGGGTTTTTGTTAGAGTTCTTTCTTATGGTTTATGTCTCTGTGTATTCCTTTGTTGCTGTCTCCCCTGTCTGCTATATCCCCGTGTCCAGTCAGTGTCTGTGTCTGCCCTGGTCCCACGTCTCTGTTCAAGGCACAAGAACAGCCCTGCTCTCTTTGTTAAAGGATCTCAATGGCTGTTTTGGTGCATGTGATTACAGCCAGCAGACCATGGAGGAGGCTCTGAAGAAAGTTGAGCAGATGGAGGCTGATCTTGGTGGAACGGAGATCCTGCAGCCCCTCAAACATATTTACAGCCAGCCCTGCATTCCCAATCAGCCCAGACAGGTAACACATAAAGTGGGACACTTTTCTAGGGTGGTTATGGCTCAGGTTGAGCAGCAGATAATGTCTTCTAGGCCCCCAATGCACAGTGCAGAGTGTGTAAATGACAGAAAGTGCTTAGACATAGAAAAGAAATCCTGGAGCCCTTCAAACATATTTACAGCCAGCCCTGCATTCTCAGTCAACCTTGACAGCTAATATACACACTGGCTTACATTAATTTACTGCGGCCTTTAGAAACATTAGCTAGATGAAAACCACTTTGACATGGAAAAAGTGCTTATATTCACCCATTTTTGCAAATAGGTGAATGAGACATGTTGTATAAAGATATTTGAGTCCTCAATCAGGGTAGAAAAGCACTAAAAAGAATAAGTCCATTTACCATTTCTGAAACGTAACTCAGCTCTCAGAACAAGATGTTTGTTTCATATTATGTCCTTATGTGCCAACTCTCCTCTCTACCTGTTTGTCTTTACTGATGGAGAGAACGCCAAAGAAGTGATCGATCTGGTGAAGAAGAATTCAGGTTCTCACAGGTGAAACCACAAACACACAAATATCTACACAGTTCTCAGAATGAGAGTCCTCTGTGTACTTAAGGAAAACTGTTGTATTGCAGGCTAAGGAGCTTGGGAAAAAAGCATCTGGACTTCTTTAAGTTTCTTTAAGTTTTCTTGAAGATGTTTCACCTCTCATCCGAGAAGCTTCTTCAGTTCTAAGAGTAATTTTTCTTAGAACTGAAGAAGCTTTTTAGACCTGGATGACTGAGAACCTTCACAGACCTGTTGTGTTGCAGGTGTTTCTCTTTTAAAATTGGGGAAGGGGCCAGCTCTGCCCTCATTAATGGGATGGCCAAGGAAGGAGGAGGTCACGCTCAGTTCATCACGGGGACTGACAGGATGCAACTAAAAGTAAGACATTAAACACAATTATGAATGAGGATAATGACACCATATGAAGGACCATATTTAACAAATTCATAAAAGATACTGCATCATCTTATTTTGCTGGTTTAACTTTTTGGTGATAAATCTAATCCGAGGTTTTTGTTTGACACCATCAGCAGATTCCTTAATGCTCCTCAATCTGCTTTCCCTGCCATGTATTCCAGTGACTGCAAACAAGTCTGCACGTCTTCAACTGGCCCAAGTCTCTTGATCAGTTCTCTTCTCTGAGTTTAAACTAATTTTCTCGACAGATCTCCTTGACATTATTTCACACATGCACATTTTGTCCTGCCCAATGGACATAATCTCTCTGAAATTCATTAAGAGGTTCTGCCTGGCAGCTCCTTTCTCTCTATCACCAATCAGTCCTTTTCATCTCACTTTATTCCAGATTACTTGAAAACAGCCAACATCTTTCCTCTGCTTTGTTCCCACTGTTTTAGATAATTATGGACCAATTTCCAGACTCTTGTTTATTTCACGAATCCTTGAGAAAGTTGTTATTAATCAATCTGGTTATTGACAAAACCACAGCACTGAAACAACCGTATTAACAATATAATTACTAATGATATTCTTGTGTAGTTGGATAAGGGTGAAAATTCCATTTTATACCTGCTTGATGTATCTGCAGTCTTTGATACCACTGATCATGCTACTCTTATTAATATAATACAACACTGGATGGCATCACTGGTACTGCCTGCAAATGGTTTTCTACATATTTATCCAACAAATATTTCATAATTCATATTAATCAATGTGCAGTGGTGTGAGAAAGTGTTTCCCCTTCATGATTTCCTGTGTATTTGTCTATTTGTCACACTTAAATGTTTAAGATGACCAAACAAATGTACATGTTAGGCACAGATAACACAAGTTATTACAGTTTTTTCTGAATGCTTAAACCCTAACTGTGATTCCTATAGCACAATTCCTAAAACTATTAATACTTATAGCAAAACCACTCACTGAGTTTGCAAATCTAAAAGCACAAACACTGCTTTGCACTCAGTTTGCAATTTTGTAACACACACTTTGCAAAACTGTAGGCACAATTCACTGCACAGCACTCTTTTTGCAGAACTTTAAACACAACTCACTGCTTACACTCAATTACCAAATTTCCAACACACTCCTAGCAAAATTATACACATGTATGGCTATCATTAACACTATTTTGCCAACTGTCTGGCACACTTTCACTTGTGAAAACTTTTTTAGATAATTAGTTCACTTTGCAATCAGCCCAAGCACTATAATACAGGTAAGCTCTGTGTGTGGAGTACAATGGAGGGAGCAGGAAGAGTGAGAAGTAGAGGAGGCCGAGGAAGAGGACGTGGAGGTGAAGAAGTAGGATGAAGAGGACGACAAGGACAAGGAGGAGCAAGAGGAGGATGAGAAGGGGGGAGAGGAGGACGAGGAGGGGGGAGAGGAAGGGTAAGAAGAGTAAGAAATAGAATTGCTGATGACATCAGAGCTACAATAGTGGACCATGTAATCAACCGTGGAATGACCCTGAGGGAAGCTGGCCAACGGGTTCAGCCTAACTCGAGCCACTACTCTGTAGCAAGCATCATAAGGACATTTTGAAATGAGAATCAGTTAGTACAGTCACTTTGCACTAAGATTTGTAGCACAACAATACCATAGATGTAAAAATACTGAAATTGTTACTTTACAGAATTGCTAGACGACCAGATGCTGGGGGCAGAGGAAGCATGTTCACTGCAGAACAAGAAACCCATATAGTCAATATGGCGATTGCAAATAATCCTATACTTGGAAATAAACACTTATGTTTGTTTTGATGTGTGTGAATAATAGTACTTGAAGTTAACTGACATAGCCTACCTTGTGCACAGAGAAAGCAAAAGCCAGATGTGTTTTTTATTCATACCATCAGTGTGCAGTTAGCGCATTGTGTGCTTAGTAGATGATGGCTTGTGTGTACTGTTTGATACGAAAACACCATTTTTACGAAGGTGTGAAGAGTTAATCTAGCTGTGTTCGCTTTTGCAAGAGAACTACAATGTTTTGATAATTGGGTGACAGGTTTTCTTATTTGTGTGTAGAGTTTTGCAAAAATAGCCAATAGTTACAAAAAATGTGCTTAAGCAATCAGAAAAAACTGTAAAGGAAAAAATATCCAAACCTAAATTGCCCTGTGTAATAAAATTGATTGTGATAACGGGTTGGGCCACCTTTAGCAGCAACTGCAGTCAAGTGTTTGCAATGACTGGTAATGAGTCCTTTACAGGCTGTGGAGGAATTTTGGCCCACTCATCATTGCAGAAATGTTGTAATTCAGCCACATTGGAGGGTT
The DNA here is from genome assembly GCF_056152115.1 of Neolamprologus brichardi. Lineage (NCBI taxonomy): Eukaryota > Metazoa > Chordata > Actinopteri > Cichliformes > Cichlidae > Neolamprologus > Neolamprologus brichardi. The sequence goes on along the minus strand of NC_142117.1, from coordinate 12,505,154 downwards.
TTTGAACATGAACCGTCTTTTTAAGGTCACGCCACAGCATCTCAGTCAGATTCAGGTCAGGACTTTGAATACACCATTCCAAATTTTTCATTTTGTTTTTCTACAGCCATTCAATGGTGGACTTACTGGTGTTTTTTGTCCTGCTGCAGAACCCAAGTGCAGCTAATTTCTGTTATAATGAGGGGGAAACCACTTTTTCACACAGGGCCATGTGGGTTTGGTCCCCCCCCCCCCCCCCCCAAATTAATAAAACCTATAAACACCTTCATTTACAAATTACATTTTGGTTTTACTCGTGTAATTTGTCTAATATTTGTTTCTAAAACAAGTAAGTGTGACAAAATAGGAAATCAGGAAGGGGACAAACACTTTTTCACACCACTCCAGCTTGCATAGCAGAGCTTCTGAGACCTTATCACTACAGCCGACCTCTCCAATCCTGTAACCAGGGTCTCCTAAATGTCCCTCGCTCTGATTTTAAAGTCAGAGGCGATCATGCTTTTGAGATTGTGGTGCCCAAACTCGAGAATGCAATTTGCTCTGCAGCCAGCAGTGGTCGACATCTCAGTCACATGGGATTTACCAAAGGAAGTGTCTGTCACTGTCCTCTCTCCACCAATCACAACACTTTTCCAGGGTCAGAGGTCACTGATTTATGCCCAGCTCACTGGACAGGTAGGAGCAGCAGCCTCTCATGTTGTTGTTTAGGTATTTGATGACAGTAATTAACGTGACTTCTAACACTGTAATTCTGTGTCAGAGCTCAGAGGCAGCAGAGGGCTGTGTGACGCTGAAGTACAGCCTGGCAGGTCATCGCTCTGAGAACCAGCTGCACTTCAGTCTCAGACCTGCAGAGGACGCTGGGTAAAACAGTTTAACACAAACAACACTTCTGTTTTGAATTGTGAGTTTCCACGTATTGAATTCAAAACAGTATTTTCAGAAATGTAACTCTACTTACTGGAAAACAGTTAATAATACCCAAACCTAATGCTGTTTGTCTAGTTCTAAACATGTTTCACTTTTTCCTAATCATTATTTCTTGGATTAGGGGTATCATAACATCTAATAGTATATCATTACTGATCACAAACATATTAGACATGACAGAGTATTCTCAGTCTGCAGTTTGTGTGAAATCAAGGAGACATTGTTTGAATTCAAGTCCAAACACTTTTGTGCAATAATCTGACACTTTTACTATAAAATACACTAAGAACAGACAGATTGACACACACAGGAACATCACCAACAACAACTAATTTGTGTCCTCAGAGCCTGCTTTTGTAAAGAATGGCAGACTTGTCTGTACATTGCACACTGTCATAGTGTTTGTTTAGAGAAGAAAATAAAGCCTGTTTGACTTTTAGAGGCAAATCCATCAGCAGCAGAAAGGAATCGAGATCCTGTCAGGACTTCAGCCTGATAACTGGGGTTAAGTAAAGACAGCATGTCTGTCTGGACTAAAGGTCACCATCCTCTGTCAGTGTGTGCGATAGAAACAAAGTATAGCAAGATAAATCTTGAAAATATAGTCACTGGCAATACTGCATAATTTTTTTAAAATAAAGCATTTTTGGAGTTTAGTAGGAAGAAACACAGAGGTTTTACAGTAAGTTAAATGCACTGTTGTCTATGTTTACCAGATTCTCGTTAAAAATCTTTAGATTTCTATTTGGTGTCTTAACAATGTCTCCATGAAGCCCTGTGACACAAATCAATTAGTTAAAGTACAGTCATGTCTTAAAGACATCAAGGCCTGGATGACCTCGAATTTCTTGCTTCTAATTTCAGGCGAAAGCGAGTTTTTGTGCTCGACCCTAAAAATGTTAGAAACACAGAGTCCAGATACTTGACTCCCTCTGCATCCTTGTCTTTCCCCTCACCCCCAACCAGTTGCAGCAGATAGTTGCCCTCCCTGAACCTGGTTCTGCTGGAGGTTTCTCCTCTTTTAAACAGAGTCGTTCCCTCCCAGTGTTGCCAAGTGCGTGCTCATAGGGAACATCTGGTTGTTGTGTTTTTCTTCTCTAATATTTTAGGGTCTTTATCTTAATATGCAAAGTGACTTAAAGCAATCACAGTTGTGAAGTAGTGGAATATAAATAAAATAATTGCAAATGATAAATGATCATTTATACAGTCTATCAAAGTGATTATGGGGGATTTCTGCTAAGCTGCAGCCTCTCTTCACTATAACTCCTGTTAAAACTATTTTAGGATCATGTTCTTTTACCAAAACAAATACCACAACATTGAAGTCTAGGGAGCCAGCTTCAGTGTTAACTTAAGCACAGCTCAGTAATTTCTTAAGCTGATGCGTAGTGAGAGGGATTAGAAATATATTTTTGTAAGGAGAAAAACCTCAGAAAAGCAAAGAATCACGGGCCCAGAGTTAATTCATGTACATGGACGATTACCTGACACCTTCCGTCGACTACAGAAAGTGTAGGCAAAGCGCGCCAGGCATTCGCTCAGAGTTTATTATATACTGTCCTCTCACGTAACACTCATGGGTGGAGTACAAGTTAGGAAAAAACAACTTCTTATCTGCTGCTTGCATAGAGGCTGCACAGGATGCAAGCTTGCAAGACGAAGATGGACAAGTTGATTAACGATCTTGTAGTGGGTTAGAACAATACACGTGGGTGTTGTCTAAACTTGAGCAACTTCCTCATGTGATCACTTTGTTGCAGCTAAAGAATTTGCTGACACGCTATGTACAGGCATTACTGTGCAATTTAAATAAGCTTAAACATAAAGGTAATAAGGTAAAATCTTTTCACAATTTTACTGCTATTGTTAATAATCATCATCATTACCATTGCATTAATAATACAATCTGCAGTATTGATATTGCATTCAAATGTTTAAACATATTGGTACCCAATTAGCCTTTATTACAGGTGCAGTTATAACCACTCTAAACTGTTCAGTTGAATCTATAATCTAAATGCTTTTGAATGCTTGTTATAATCTGAAATGTGTATGTGCTGGCCTTCTGTCTGGTGGAAAAGGTTACAAGTTGAAACTGAGTGCAGTTCATGATGACACAAACACACAGTAGACTTTATCTCATTTATAGGTGAGAGGTTAATCATGTTTGCTTGTAATTCTAAAATTGTCTCTGTAAAAGAGGAATAGTTTCTTGTTGTCTCTGCAAAAAGAGGAACAGTTTGGTTTTCCAGACGGGAAGTGAAAGTCAGATGACAGGAAGCATCTGCTGTGGAGATGGAGACAATGTTATTTTTAAACTGTCTTAAGTCATTGTGGTTTTGAAACCTATGTATGAACTGTATCTGAGTGACGTTTAAGGGCGTCAGTAAATTTAAGCCCTGAAAGGTATAAAACACCTGCTTAGGCTCTGTAAGTCGGGGATCGGCGCTGTCTGCGTACAGCAGGCGGTCTTCCCACGCGTGTCATTAAAATCATCGTTTGACTCCACCCGGCCGGATCAGTGTTGTTATTATGGAAGTTTATTACCTCCTCTACCCCTCCTCAATATTGAACCTTAACAGTAGTTTTTGTTTTTACTACCGAAGTTGCTAGCTGCTTGTTAAACAGTAACTTCAAACTGTCAGTAAAACCAAGTCCAGCTCAGTTAACTCATGGGTCATTCAATTTGTAATCAACACGGGTCTTCTGCTCAACCATCCATCATTTTCATAAAAAATGTTATGATACAAAGTGTGGGCACATATGATGAGTGCTGTGAAATTTTAGGTTCATAATAAATACTACTCAAAATAAGTTCCTTTGAAAAATGCTCTGTCAACCCACTTTCAGGCATGTTATTTTTTTTACGCACTGAAATCTGATGCCATCTCAAAAACCAAGAAAACTCCCTGAAGTTTTCAGACATCAAAATGAATGAGGCTCTATAATTTTGGAAAAATGATGCTCTTTCATTTTATTTTCAACCTGGACTAAGCAAAGTTGTACTACTAAAACAAAAATATCAGTAGATTTTCCTGTCCAACAAGAATATGTGCATATTTTTCATTTGGGAGACTTGAGGGACTCCATTTCAAATCATCAGAGCTGCGGTTGCAGGGTGGTTGGTGCCTGTTGTGGTGGTAACCACTAAACCATCCCGCCTAAAGATTATGGCCACCCGTTTGGCGACTCAGGAGGGGAAAGAGGTGATCTACCTGCACTGTGCATAGTGAGGGTGGAGTGCTGCTGACTTCGAATGAGAACACTGTCGGGTGGTGGAAGGAATGCTTCAAGGACCTCCTTAATCCCACTGGCATGTCTTCCATGAAGGAAGCAGCGTCTGGAGACGAGAGGCAACTCGTCTATCTCGCGGGTGAGGTCACTGTGGCAGTTAAACAACTCCTTGGTGGCAGGGCCCCTAGGGAAGTTCCTGAAGGCTCTGGATGTTGTAAGGTTATCTTGGTTGACACGCTTCTACAATGTTGCGCGGCGATCAGGGGCGGTACCTCTGGATTGGGAGACTGGGGTTCCCATTTTTAAGAAGGGGGACCGGAGGATGTGTTCCAACTATAAGGGTATCACACTCCTCAGCCTCCCTGGGAAAGTCTATGCCAGGGTGCTGGAAAGGAGAATCCATCCGTTAGTTGAACCTCAGATACTGGACGAACAATGCAGTTTTCATCCTGGTTGTGGACCACTGGACCTGCTCTTTACCCTCATGAAGATACTGGAGGGTGCATGGGAGTTTGCCCAACCAGTCTACATGTGTTTTTTGGCTTCGGCATTCGACTGTGTCCCTCGGAGTGTCCTGTGCGTTTGATGTGGAGCTCTTATGTAATGATTATATTTTTAAGATGTAATTTTCAAGTGAAAAACATAATATTTATCTGTTGCATAGTTTACAGTGCGGTGTTTTATGCACTGGGTTATCATGTAGAGTTCTGTTTGTCATCTAGCACCATAATCAGGTTTTGTTTTTATTCCATCTTAGATTTTCCAGCTGCTGTGCCTGAGCAGCCACCCAGAGACCCTTTGCTGCAGTTAGTCTCCCTGCAGGAGGCGTCTGGCTGCTGGCTGCTTGATCCAGCTCCGGCTGCTGCACTGGGACAGACCAACGAGGAGGTGGAAAAGTCAAAGCCTGAAAAGGTGCCCTGCTGTCAATTTAAATATTAGCACAAAATGATAATGTGAGATAAAACTGATTTGATTCTATAATTTGAACAAAAACACATGATATAATTAAAAACACACCATAAAACAAATAAAATGAAGTCAAACTAAATGTAGGCCTGCCTCACAGCCTGAGAATAAACATCTGCATATCAGAAGCTAAAACACTGGTGGTAATCACACTCCTAACCTCTCACTGAGCTGCACCAGCATCTGATATTATCCAGAAACCAGCAGAAATTATTTTCCTCATCAGTTGTTGTAAAACATGTCAGCACATTATTTTAGAGCATTTATGATATCACAGTTTGGGATTTCATCAGAAGAGCATCCAGTGTAATAATCTGCCAAATCAAGATTTCCAAGATGGCGCTGGAGTGACGGCAGCCTTTCCAAGTAGCTCTGCAACACCGCACTTTTTCTTAACTTTTAACTTTTTTTTAGACTAGGCTTTCAAACTTTATTTTCCTTCCTCTAGTTACTGTACTTCTACCTCTTAGATATAGCGATACAAGATGGATAATGCACTTTTTAAAACTTCTGGAACCAGCTCCTTCATCTACTCGAGAGCGGAGCTGCTGGCTCTAAGAACAAAGGGACAGACCGGCATGCGACACAATATCCCGGCTGAGATAAAGAGGAGCTACAGAGGCTGCAAGGCTGGAGCGAGGAAAGCGGATCACCGGAGGCGATTCAAACCATCAATCCCGACAGTGATAATGGGCAACGTGAACTCGCTACCGAATAAAATGGACGAACTGTGTGCTCTGAACAACCACCGACTATACCGTGAGTGCAGTTTGTTTATCTTCACGGAGACGTGGCTAACCGAGCTAACGCCACAGGCTAACGTAGACCTATGCGGTTTCACATCCGTGAGAGCCGATAGGGACACGCAGGCCAGCGGAAAAAGCAGAGGTGGGGGACTCATTGTCTACGTTAACAACAGATACTGCAACCCCGGACACGTCTCCGTTAAAGTTTCGGTATGCCGTCCAGACCTGGAGCTGCTAGCTGTTAGCTTGCGGCCATATTATCTACCACGGGAGTTCAGTCATGTGATCTGTGTGTGTGTTTACATCCCTCCGAAGGCCGACGCAACAGCTGCCTGTGAGAAAATACACACAGTCACAGCAAGACTTCAGACACAAAACCCCGAGGCTTTCATCATTATATCTGGAGACTTTAATCATGCCACACTGGATTCTACTCTGGCTGCTTTTCACCAGTTTGTGAATTGTCCCACAAGGAGCAACAGGACAATTGACCTACTGTATGCTAATGTGAGAGATGCATACAGAGCCACCCCCCTCCCCCCACTAGGGAAGTCAGACCACAACCTGGTTTACCTACAGCCACAATACACACCCCTCGTCCAAAGACAGCCTGTCACAACACGCTCCATCAGGAGATGGACCCCAGAAAAGGAGGATGCTCTGAGAGACTGTTATGACACCACAGACTGGGACGTGCTTCTGAGCCCACATGGTGAGGACATAGAGGGGGCGACACACTGTCTTACAGACTACCTCAACTTTTGTGTGGACACGGTCGCCCCTGCTAAGACGGTACGGTGTTACCCTAATAACAAACCGTGGGTAACACAGGAAGTCAAAGCTGTCCTCAACATGAAGAAGAAGGCTTTCAGGAGCAAAGTGAAGGAGGAGATGAAAGCAGCACAGCGGGAGGTGAAACGCTGCCTGAGGGAAGCAAAGGACACCTACAGGAGGAAGGTGGAGCAGAAGTTGGAGAGGAACAATATGAGGGAGGTCTGGAATGGTGTGAAAACCATCACAGGCCACAATACCAAGAACAGCACGGTGGGGGGGACTGTGGAGAAGGCAAACGAACTCAACAACTTTTTCAACAGGTTTGACCAGCCCACAACCCCCCCACCCTCACCCTCACCTTTACTACAGAGCCCTCTCCCCACTCTCCTACCTCCCTTGCTTCCCCCCCTTCCTGACACTATGATGACACCCCCCTCCTCCAATCCCTCTCTCAGCAGCAGGACATCTTCCCCCCCCCCTCCTTCCAATCATCTCCCAGTGTCACAGTGGATCAGGTCAGGAGACAACTGAGGAAGCTTCGCCCCAGAAAGGCAGCAGGTCCGGACAAGGTGTGTCCGAGGATGCTAAAGGCGTGTGCTGCTGAACTTGGGGAGCCGCTACAACGAGTCTTCAATCTCAGTCTGCGACTGGGGAGAGTGCCCGCCCTATGGAAGACATCCTGCATCGTCCCGGTCCCCAAAAGGAACCGGCCCAATGAGCTGAATGACTTCCGACCGGTGGCACTGACATCACATCTTATGAAGACTCTAGAGCGGCTCTTCCTCAACCTCCTCCGACCACAGGTACAACATGCCCAGGACCCACTACAGTTCGCCTACAAGGCGGGTGTCGGAGTGGAGGATGCCATCCTGTACCTCCTGCATAGAGCCCACTCACACCTCGATGGGGGAAAAGGCACGGTCAGGATCCTGTTTCTTGACTTTTCCAGTGCCTTTAATACCATCCGGCCCTGTCTGCTCCAGGAGAAACTGAACAGGATGGAGGTGGACCCCTGCCTGGTGGCTTGGATCTCCGACTACCTCACCGACAGGCCACAGTACGTCAGGCTGAAGGACATCACGTCTGACACTGTGGTCAGCAGCACAGGAGCACCACAGGGAACTGTGCTGTCCCCTCTTCTCTTCACCCTGTACACCTCTGACTTCTGCTACAACTCTGAATTATGCCACATTCAGAAGTTTGCAGACGACACAGCCATCATGGGGTGTATCTGGGATGACCAGGAAGAGGAGTACAGAAGTCTGGTGAGGAACTTTGTCGCATGGAGTCACACAAACCACCTGCAACTCAACACCTCAAAGACTAAGGAACTGGTTGTGGACTTTGGGAGGTCCAGAGCAGGTCCACTGCCGGTTCAGATAGAGGGGGAGGAGGTGGAGGTGGTCAACAAGTACAAGTACCTCGGGCTGTGGGTGGACAATAAACTGGACTGGTCATGCAACACAGAGCACCTGTACAAAAAAGCCCAAAGCCGACTGTACTTCCTCAGGAGGCTGAGCTCTTTTAACATCCGCAGGAAGCTCCTGAGGATGTTTTACCAGTCGGTGGTTGCTGGAGTACTGTTCTATGCTGTGGGGTGCTGGGGGAGCAGCACAGCAAAGAAGGACTCATCCAGGCTGGAAAAACTGATCAGGAAGGCTGGCTCTGTGTTCGGCATGAAGCTGGACACTCTGGTGTCAGTGGCAGAGAAAAGGACACTAAAGAAACTGCTGGACATTATGGACAATGCTGGGCATCCTCTGCACACGGCCATAAACAACCAGAAGAGTCTGTTCAGTGACAGGTTGCTTCTCCCAAAGACAAGAACCAACAGACTTAAAAACTCCTTTGTCCCACACGCCATCAAACTGTTTAACTCCTCTCTGGAGGGGAGAGGGAGGGGAGACAGGAGGACAAAGGAGGGGGGAACAACTAAGCTGTAGTGCCTCTTCTCTTCACTGTGCAATTACCTTTTGTGCAATACTTTTGTTAATAATCAGCGGTGCAATAGACCTCAATACTTTAAATGTGCAATTCACTTGTATTTTTATTTTTATTTTTATTCCTATTTATTCTATTTATCCCCTTTGTATATTTTATCTATATATGTCTTTGTATTTATATATATATATATATATATATATATATATATATATATATATATATATATATATATATATATATATATATATATATATATATATAAAATATTCTTAACTCTGTAACTTCTGTCGGTGCTGTGCTTTTAGGAAAACAAATTTCCCAGAGGAACCCACCCGAGGGATTAATAAAGTTTTATCTTATCTCTTATCTCTCAAATCAAATATGCAGATCTGCCCACCTTGGTGACCCCGTGTGACAAGGAAGTACACAAACATATCTAATATTACTGGTTGTAGAAAGTAAAATGTGTGTTCTGTCTGTTTTATTTGATTGATTTTGATTTGGTGAATTAGACCAGCAGTGAAGTGTGGGCCACCATTCTGGCTCTGATCTGGCTTCATGGTTTCAAGATGGATGCAAAGGACGAGTGGGAGCTTCTGGCTATGAAGGCTGCCTCGTGGCTCCGTGCTCACAATGGTACTAGCAATGATTGTAACAGATAAAAAAAAAAAACAGCTTTAAAAAACTGTTTCATTCTACAGCTTTCCTCCCACGATCATTATTTTAATATCTGTGTTGTGTTTTTAGCACCGTGTGTGTCAGAGTGTGTGGATGCTGGAAATGTCCTGCTGGGTTGCAGCGTGAAGAAAGAAGCTCTGGGACTCTGAGGGTTTTCTTAAAGTAGCTTCATCTTCAGAGTGAACAGAAGCAGGTCTGCTTACTCCACACTGCCTTTGATACAGAGCTGTTTTATATCATTGAACCCTTTTACATGTTTATTTGTCATAAATTATGTACCTAATTTTGGTTTTACCATTGTGGAAAAAAAGTATGTCAAAATTGTCTGAATACTCCTAACACAGTAGAAGATTGGACCACTGCTGTGGCAGCTCATTCAGAAAGTGTTTTAATTCCTTTTCTCTGCCACTAGATGGCGATTATGTTCATACTTTTACTGATTTCACACAGAAACACCAAAACCAATCTAAGAAGAGTCTTTTCCCTTCCTGTTATAGATCTGAAAATGGCTTCAGTTCAGGACATTTTCAAGATGGTCCTCAGTGAATTTATTAAAAAAAAAATGTAAATAACTATTTACAGTGTTTACACCATCTTCTAAACAAAGTAGTCTATCTTAGCTTCTATTTTTTAGAAAGTAATATTTTTATGGCGAAATTGAAATGAAACCATACAGAACATCATTCTGTTTCTCTCGCAGGAGTTACAATTTTATCCATAAAACACTTTCATTCTGCTAACTGACACTGATTGATCCTTGAATGTCTTAAGACAGCACATAGTCTTCATTCATGTTTGCTTATTCATGTAGTTCGAGTTGAACCCTCGAACTACATGAATAAGTTGAGTTGAATCTGAATTTCCCAAAACTGCCTGTTTTGTAATGACTTCCCAAATAATACTTAGCATAAAAAGTTAGAAAATTTATGTTTGGTCTCTTATTCCTTTGTTTGTGATTCAGCTAATAACACAAGAATTTTTGAAGCCACGCTGAAAATACTCAGCAATCTGTGCATTCATGACTGGATGTAATACCGGTAGCTTAGCTGTAGCATTTGTAAGGCTTCAGCTTCAGGTTACAAGGAAATTCCATCATTCACGTAGATTACTGATTAGCAGTGCTAACTCAAAATTTCTAGTTACTTTTCTCAAAATTTTGAGTTAATAAGTCAAAGTATCGATAAAATAAGTCGAAATTTTGAGTTATGGATCTTTTTTTAATTTTTTTTTTTAGTGGCAGAAACGGGCTTCCATACAGAGCACACCTCCTTATCTAAGGAAGGTTTTATGTGTTTCTTATTCTCTTTAAAAGTTCTGCTGAGGGCCTCCAGAGCCAACTCTGTTCTTTGGCTCGACTTTCTTCCATAATCTGTCTTTTCACTTTTGTGAGAAATAAAACACAATTTAAGAACAGATTGTCAGAAAAAGAAATGACATCAATAACTACACCAAGGACATTCAAAACAAATTTTAAACTTGGCTTAAAGACCATAAGTTTGATCTGAAAATGTCGACCAACTTCAACATTTAGATTGTGACACTAACTTGTCTCTCTTCCACAGTGTGTTTCTTTTGTCCTGCTCCCCTCTCCCTTAACCAGTTGTGGCAAATGGCTGCCCCTTCCTGAGCTTTGATCTCCCAGAGGTTTCTTCCTGTTAAAAGGGAGTTTTTATTTCCCACTGTTGCCAGGTACTTGCTCAAAGAGGATCATTCAATTGTTGGGTTTTTTTCTGTATTACTTAGTGTATTTACCTTACAATATAAAGCACCTTGAGGTGACTGTTGTGTTGATTTGGCGCTATATAATTAAAACTGAATTACATCTCTGAAGAAATGTTACATGCATGTTTTGTTGCCTTTTTAAAGTGATGGGGGAAGAATTGTAATGGGCTAATAAAAAGGGACAGACGTGCTCTGTGTAAAGATCAATCCTTTGACCATCATTCACTGCATCATTAATTGCTTTAACTTATAGTCCATAATGCTGTAAAAACAAAAAAAGAAAAAGCTGAGTCATTTTCACATTTTTATTGAGGTTTGAATTCAGAAAGTCTGTTGCTGATCTCAGTAAATGTAACAGGATGTCTCCGTCCCTGCCTGAAAATTTACAGATGTGGGTAAAACAGGGTGATGTGTTATTGTCAGGTTTGAGTGAATAACAGGACCCAAATGCAGGACTTCCTGAGAAGCCACAGGCAGTTTATTTACTTCACTTAGACTTTATATCAGTTTGGCCAGCAGTCACGTATAGGTTCAAACAAAATGGCATGAGGCTGCAAAAATATTTATCATCTAGTAATCTTTATTAATGAAAGCATGAGTGTACCCACCAAAACACACCAAAGAACCCAACCCCTGTAACAGCAACTGGCTTCTTTTTATTCTCTACCATTCAGGTGAGCATCTGGAATAGCCCAAGTCTGGGGGAAGCAAAATAATGAGAAACAAAACATCCACATATGCAAACATCAAACCACAATATAACACATGGAAGACATTTATATTTTGTACAAAGTCCTATGAATTATTCAATATGTGTATACTAGAAAATGCACAGATACATAAATAACAATCTTCTTGTGAGACGTGTGTGTGAGAGAGACACAGAGAGTGTTGAGTGTATGTGTGTATGTCACCCCCAAATTTCACCCCTAAAAATAACTATATTAATACTATTCATTAATATAATTATATTAATATTAATTTTAGTATCATTTTCTCGAATGATTTTCAAATGTTATATTTTCCTAACTTTTCTATTGACAACAGTACAGGATAGAATAAAAACAGGTTTTATATCCAGTTATGAGGCATTGCTACTTCACCAGCCTGGTTTGTCATTAAATAGACTTTGGTTGCTGTGTCAGAAAGGTAATTTCATGACACAAATCAGTGATGCAAATTTATAAAAAACTTTAACTGAAATATAGTAAAAGTTCAAACTGTTCTGATAATGTAGAAATGTTGCTGTGTCAAAAACATTAGCTTGTTTCTAAAATCACTGGAGATTCTAGTCATCTATTCTCTTCAACTTATCCTTGTGAGGGTCACGGGGAGGCTGGAGCCTATCCCAGCTACCATAGGACGAGAGGCAGGGTACACCTTGGACAGGTCACCAGTCTGTCAAAGGGCTAACAGGTGGAGACAGACAGACCATTTGCCCTCACATTCACACCTATGGACACTTTAGAATGACCAATTAGCCTAACCCCAATAACCCCACAGTCTTTGGACTGTGGGAGGAAGCCAGAGTACCCAGAGAAACCCACGCAAACACATGGGGAACATGCAAAATCCACAGCCAGCCAGGTGGTGGAATCGAATTGAACTGCCCTGCTTGCTGTAAGGCAACAGTGCTAATCACCGCACCACCATGCTGCTAACTCACTGGACATCTCATTTTACCCTTCTAAGTTAAACTTTTAAGTTTAACTATGTTTTTGTCCTCGTTCTTTTGGAAACAGGGGCAAAACAAAAAAAAGACAACAGATAGTTAAACTTTCTGATTTAGCCCAATTATTTAGGCTAAAGCCAATAAGATAGTTACAGACTATGTTTATATGAAACATGCGTATACTTACTGCATTTGATGTATTTTAACCATACGTACTGACTTATACATATTACAGAATTTAATGTTGCGGGTCCCAAGGATGAAGACAACCGTGATAAATATGTTACCTGAAAAAGCAGGTGAAGAGCGGAGTAATGAAGACACGATGCGTCTCAGTTTTTCTCCAGCACATGTCTGAGGAAGCAGCGGAAGGTGGGCTCTCTTACTGCTCCCCAAAACCCTGGAGCAACCACCAACATTCTGCCCCCACTGCTTTCCAACGTAATATGGATTTCTATTCTTTAAAAGAAACTGAAAATAAATACATATATCAATGAAACATGTCCCATAACACGTGTTTTACACATAATATCCCTCTCTGGGATCCCACAGTAACACCAGCATAGAAGAAATGGCTTTGATTTTGCCACACTCTTTCAGTAGACAGGATGTGTGAAACAGGAGTGTATGAACACACACACACACACACACAGTGTTAAAGGTGCTATGTTGGGTGGGTGTATCGGGCAGTTTGAGTGTACAGAATGAGTATGACTATATGAAAACTAGAGTGCTGTTAAAATGTTTTGCACTTTTTTTTACTGCAATAGGAGGAGGTCTTTTTTCTTTAAAAAGACCCCCTTTCACAAGTGTAACAACTGTGATTCGGCCGGGGACATTATTTTTGGGCCCTTTCCTACGGTGGCCCTGAGAGGCCAAACGGACTGCAACTTCAGAAAACACTTGCAAAAAGAAAAATGCTGCAAAAAGAAAAACACCTGCAAAAAGAAAAATGCTGCAAAAAGAAAAAACACTTGCAAAAAGAAAAATGCTGCAAAAAGAAAAAACACTTGCAAAAAGAAAAGCGCTGCAAAAAGAAAAACACTTGCAAAAAGAAAAACACTTGCAAAAACAAAAAGCGCTGCAAAAAGAAAAGCGCTGCAAAAGCACACACTACACAACGGAAATAGGAAAAAACACAACGGAAATGTTTCTGGGGAGACAATAACCGGACAGACCAGTTGACCAAAACATGCTAACAAGTGCACTGGGACTGGGAGACACTTCAACGAAGTGGAAGCGGAGCGGCCAAAGAGTAAACTTCCAAAAGTAAGTTCTGAATATTATGTCACTTATTTATGTGCAAATGTTTAATAACGAGGAACATTAAAACATTACTGTTGGCCACATGCCGGCAAAGTTATGTGACATTAGCGATGTTTGTACTTTCAGCGTTTACTTTGTTTTAAAGTCTTTACTTTATACGCCGTTAGATAGTCGACCTTAATCTTACAGAGAATGTGATGATTTTGTGGATAATTAAAGTCAGTCATATATCCACAAACACAACAGGCTGAAAGTCAGTGATGCTGCTCGGTTTGCAGTCCTGAATATCACGGCACAAGCAGGATCCACTGCACTGTTAATGTTAACTATGTTATATTGCTGCCTCTGTTCGGTGGTGTTGAGCCAAACGGACTTTAACGTGTGTTTGAACGAGCTGACGGTTCATTCATTGTAGCGACTTCCACAGTCGCTAGAGGCCGGGGATGGAGCCCGCCTATTTGCCTGACGCGCTGTCAACTTTACGCAATAATGCGAGAGGTGGAATTGTTTGCTTGTTTATTAAAGTGTTTACAGAGTAATGTCATCTCGAGATTTGGACTCTTACAACGTCACAGGCTCTAATGTAACAAGACGAAACATGTTGTGCAGCGGTCAACAAAAACTATGGCTACCCAGCCCTCCTCTCTGTCAAAATCAAAACCAGTGAATGACAGACTGACAACGCCCTCTTAATGTCACCGCTAGCACCCACGTGACTCCCATTACACATCACCATAGCAACCAAACAAATGAAAACCCAGTGATCATCAAAAAATTCAATACATTTAATTATGGCTCCTACACTCATTAAGCTGAAAGAAAGATGCTTTAATCACAGCAGTCACACATGTGTCCACTGTACCAGCTGGGAACTCTTCTTGTTTAGCACTCGTAATAACACTAAATCCTTCTGTTTGTAGCAGTGTATACACCTGAGACTGTCACCTGTTTCTTTCTCTCTGATTGTGGAATAAAAGTATGAACATGTATTTATAAGTTACACTTGTGTTTGAATCCTGCAGCTTATCACACATTTGATTTCCATGTGTGATGACTGCAAGTGTCCAGAGTGAGGACAGACTGAGGGACCCACTGCTGCACATCATCTGTGAGGCTTTCCACCCCCGATGATCCACCAGGACAAACTCAGCAGTGTGTGAGGAAGAGGAGGAGGAAGAGCCAGCAGCAGCTGACAGATGGAGAGAATAGACAGACTGTTCCCTGTTTGTGAAGGACTGCTAGGAAAGTTTAACATAACTAACTGTCTGTCCTGAATCAGTCTTATTAGGTAATTGTGGCACACCCAAAATGCATGGCCACGTTTGTGTTAATCATTTAATTTAATTTATTTAATTTGTTTATCAGTTATTTTCTGTGGCTATTAATATTCAAAATGACTTTGGTAACATGACCAATTTAACCTGTATATTATTTTGTCACATGAACTGTACAGAAGGTACAAAAAAATGGAGCAACACCTCAGGTGGAACTATTATTTTAAGGCAGGTGCAACCCAGTTGCTTTAGGGGGATGGACTTCCGCCCACTATTCAGATGCAATCTGAGAGGCAAACCGAGTGCACTGTCTTCATTGCTCCTGAACTTTACCTGTATTTGCAGGTTAGTACCTGGTAAAAAATACTACCACTGTTTGTTACATAGCAATGTTTTATCTCCATGCTAAGTTGTAAAGAAGTAAGACAGTACCTGTAACACTTATGGGCACAGACGCACGTTTGACCCGCATCAGTCTGAGACAGCGGGGTCAGGCTGCGCAGGCCGCTAGCAGAAACGTCGCGGTAATGTTTTGTTATTGTGGGTCGTAGCGCCCAGAGCATTGTCTTGTAGGAAGGTCATTCATATAGATTTATTTTCTTTTCATTATGAAGGTTGGTACTCCCGCACACTTTACTATTTTATATAAAGTTTATGATACAAAGATGTTTTATTGCTAACGTGTCATTGAGGTTTGGAAAGTATAAAGCTGTTAATTATGTGAGTATTAATGACATGTAAACTAGAAAGAAGTTGCTCATGTTATGCCAAAGAGAGTTTCATCTTCAGTGTGCTGTAAATGATGTGTGTTTATTTTTGCTCAATTTCAGTATTCAGAACCGGTACAGTTGTCCACTTTAATTTCAACCAGATAAAAGTGTGGTTTGTTTTAAATACAGTTGTATATTGTATATTCACTGTAGATCACAGTGGCTTTCAATTGCTTAAGCAAAGGCATGTATGTACTTTTGTTTGACTTTCACTGAGCGATCACATGAAGCACATGTAAAATAGTGGAAAGTGTAGAGTGTGAATCCATTTATTTTTCTACTTGTGACTTTGGAAAATGGACAGATATGGACACTGGGACTGAAAGAGTCATGCACACATATATATTGTTAATGTTGTTCATGTTTATTGAAACTTGAATAAGAGATGCAATCTGAGAGGCAAACCGAGTGCACTGTCTTCATTGCTCCTGAACTTTACCTGTATTTGCAGGGATTTCTTCTTTGTTATTGTGGCACCATTCCTGGGGCCCGTAACATAATGTTCAAATAATTTGATCATCCCAGTCTTTTTAGTGTGGGAGAAAGTACTCAGGGCCTTCAAGTTACACACTATGAAAGGCAGCAACAAGTTTAATGTTCAGAAACCTAAAGTATGTATCAGCAGCAGAATGGAGCTAAAAATAATTGTTTGTTTCAGTTCTATGAAGCTTTGAGTATTTTGGATTAGTAGTACTGCTGTGTTTGTTGCATCATATCGCTACAATTGTTTATATGCTTTATATATTCTGAGGTAAGTTGATCTATAGTGTTACATCATATTCTATAAGGATGTTATGTGTTTGTATACTTTCTGCCCAGTTTGACCCATTTAACAGAAGTCAGCCTGTTTAAGGCTCTGATATCTATTCTGTATGACTTAAAGCAGTTATGACATGGCCTGATTTTCTCACCCAATAAAGGAATATTTCATATATCAGTCTACTCTTCATTCTATCAGAAACAGTTATCACAGCTCGTACATTTGCTTCTTCCACACAAATATAAGCATTGAGCCAAATTTAGTAATGCCAACATATTAAAAGAACAATATTTGTATCTTATATATATAATACATCTATATATACACTGTCATATGGAACGCCAGGACTGCCATAATGAATGAATTAAATACACCATTAAATAATTAAATGTGTCAATAATTAATTAAAATGGGAAATAATTAATTAAATAAATAGTTATGACACATGTAATTAATTAATTATTGACACATTTAATTAATTATTTATGTATTTCACATTTTAATTAATTATTGACACATTTAATTAATTATTGACACATTTAATTAATTATTTATTGACACATTTAATTAATTATTTAATGATATATTTATTTATTTCATTTTGGCAGTCCTGGCGCCTGGCTCTCATCATGAAATAATTTTATCTGTCAACCTCACCCATCAAGCGCAGGGGGCGGGGTTAACGCTGCCCATGCAGCTTGTCTAACATTTGATTGGTTGCCGTGCAAAGTAAGTCAAAACAGGTCGATCCTAGATAATCGATTGCTTGTGTAGACTTGGGGCAGCCAGGTATCCCAGAATGCATTTCAAATCACAGGCAGCAATGGTGGTGGTGTAGTTTTAAAATACCCCGTTTTTCTGTCACCAACTACACTTTTAACAGTGTTTTAGCTGCGAATGTCGCGCTGTAATCTTCACATGTCGGGTCAGGTTGTTGTTTTGAAATTGTTATTTCTTCTGACATAAAGTTTAGGGATTTCTTTATGTCCTCCAGTTCCTCCTCATTAACGGTGCTCCTCTTAGGCGGCATCTTAACGGCTTTAAGGCCCGCTGGTTGCGAACCACCTTTGAGGGTTGCCAAAACCCGGCCTGTCCTAGCAATTTACCTCGCTGGCTTTTTGTTGGTACCAGGCGTGGCCTGGCAGCTAGCCTCGTTAGCTGGTGGTGGAGCCCTGCGTGGCCTGGCAGATAGCCTTGCTGGCTAGTGTTGGTACCCGGTGTGGCCTAGCGTGGTCTGGCAGCTCGCCTCGTTAGCTGGTGGTGGAGCCCGGCGTGGCCTGGCAGCTAGCCTCGTTAGCTGGTGGTGGAGCCTGGCGTGGCCTGGCAGCTAGCCTCGTTAGCTGGTGGTGGAGCCCGGCGTGGCCTGGCAGCTAGCCTCGAGGTTGTCAACATAGAACATGTTTGCAAAGGTGCTCAGATGTTTTCAGAGATTTCAGTAGCTCTGCTAACAGTCAGCATGCAGAGTGCACCGAGGGGGTTACGTTAACCGGTTTGTTTACATATTCCACTCTCCGTGTTCCACGTGTTGCATTCGCAGATTCTCATTTTCACCGAACGATTGTCTCTTTCCACCTGCTCTTGTGTCTCTGTGCTTCTGTAACATAAAGAACGAGCTGACATTTTTCTCACGAAACCAGCGATCAGCTCAACAGGCCCTCAGTTTACCTGCATGCATCCTCCTCCTCACCTGTCAGCTGTTTAACACCTGCTGCTAATTCAAGAAACACGCCCACGTTACCTGGTGATAGTCACAGTTTAACTGGGCAGCCGGTGCTCGATATTACGCAACCTCAGCACATTTTTCTGCACAAGATAAGTAAATATAGTTTTTCCCGAGCGCAGAGCTGCTGGAGCTTGTTTCCCAACAGAGCACTTTATAGGCGAACCCACTTTATCAGTGGCTGATGTCCTATCAGCGGCTGATGTCCAATCACCGGCACACAGCTTTGAAACCTCACCTGAGTTTTAGCTCTCAGTGGTTAAACGCTGGACTTAATTCACTCAGGTTCTGTCTGTCGGGTCACGTTTACTTCGCTGTTTTATTTACAACTGAGCAAATCGGTTTGGCTGAGGTTAAAGTTACGTTTCATAACTGCACCGTTTTACAGACGTTTAATGGTTCACTGGCACATGTGTTAGACTGAACCATTCGCTTTTCTTTATCTGGTGTGTTTTGGATTTAACAGTAAATTTTGAGATTAAACTGACTTTTAAAATGTTTTTATACAAAGAGGAAAGAGAAGGCGCATTTCCACCGAGAGGAGCAGAGTTTCCAACTACATGTTCATAATGCAGACTGCAACCTGGACAGAAATATTATATCATCTGTTTTTTAATAGTTATTCAACTCTCTCTCTCTCTCTCTCTCTCTTTTTATTCATTTATTTATTTTTTTGCTTTTTCGGTCATGTTATGTTTAACTGTCAAAGGTTTGTTACAAACTATGAAACACATGGTGCAGACTTCTGGATGTTAGAAGAAAACTAATACTGCTGATGAATTAGACTAAAGGCAGGAAGGTGTCCTTTAAAACTAAACATGTTAGTAGGACTTTACATCATAGTTTATGAAATAGCACGTGTATTTCAGTAATAGCCTACTGATTTCAGTGTAGTAGTGAACAGTCACACAGCTCACGTGGTCATCTGTGATACTCCTTAACTATAATTTATCCAGGTTAACTTCAGTTAACTCTGAGCGGCTGGATCGACGGAGGTCAGACAACAATTTTACATGTATGATCTTAAAACAGGACACAGCCATTATCCGTCCTGGCCTCATATCAAATGTGAACGCAGACTGAGTCTATGTTTGACGATTGCTTTATATCTAATCTTCCTCTCAAACATTTAAACAGTCTGCAGCTGAGGGAACACAAACTCAAATTGTCGGAACAGGTTTGCTCGTTTCTTGCGTTCATTTGGTAATTTATTGAATGTATAACTGTTATTCTAATCTGCTGCTGAGTCTCTTACGCTGATGAAAATGCAGAAAACACAGATCACGAACACCTGTTCAACCAATCACTTTCATTCCACTTTGATCTGCGACAAACTGACGGTTCATCTCTGTTACAGTGTTGTGTTAGACTGCTATATTTTTTGTTCTTTATGCTGTAGATTTTCACGTCTCTGGAATAGTTGGCAGTATTAAGGATGATTTTCTGTAAAATCATATTGATATGACCCGTGAATTATTCGTAGATGACAGTTAGATTAGTCAGCTGGGAAACTCTGGGTTAACTCAGAGAGCTGAAGATATCGTGGATATGCTGACCTCGCTCTGTGGTGTACAGGTCAGTTTACCCTCATGATTAATATTCACAATAAAAATATTAGCCGAACATCATGAAGTCTGTATGTGTGTCATAGTTTCGAACAACCTTTGTACAGTTAAAGCCAGCAGTTACTACATGAGGAAACACCAACGTTATCTCTTTTATGTGTTTATACACAGGTCACGCTGATTACTGAACAAAAACCCAAAGATCAGCTGTTAATCGAATTTATTTGCTCTATCTCCTCCTTAAACATGTTTTTAATGTTAGTTATAATTCAGAATTGGCGACTGAAACATGTAGGACACATAAGAACATCAGGAAATAAAACCCTGATAAATATAACCTCAGTAAAAGAAGTCCGTGTCAGCGGGGGTTATTACAGCTGTGTACCGGGGCCTGCGCTTTGTCGGTGGTAATAACAGCTCGATTGCTTGCGAGGCGAGCGGGTCTATCCACGCTTTGCCGTGAGACTGGGCAGACATCTCCGAAATCATCGAAGCACTTTTGCAAAGAGGCTGTATCTTGAGAAACCGACCAGACACATGAAAATTAAACCACTACATTCTCGGCTAAAAAAATATTAAAACTGTATTTGGTGACACACACAAACAGGGTTTTTCAAAGTTCAGTTCTGTTAGTTTCCACATGCTGGTTGTTGCGTGCTAAAAACAATGGCCACCAGGCCAAAGCAATGGTTTTGAGTCGATCAGCGTTAACCCCGCCCCCTGCGTTTGATGGGTGAGGTTGACAGATAAAATTATTTCATGATGAGAGCCAGGCGCCAGGACTGCCAAAATGAAATAAATAAATATATCATTAAATAATTAATTAAATGTGTCAATAATTAATTAAAATGTGAAATACATAAATAATTAATTAAATGTGTCAATAAATAATTAATTAAATGTGTCAATAATTAATTAATTAAATGTGTCATAACTATTTATTTAATTAATTATTTCCCATTTTAATTAATTATTGACACATTTAATTAATTATTTATTGACACATTTAATTAATTCATTATGGCAGTCCTGGCGTTCCATATCAGGGGGCCGGCCCGGAGGCAGACGGCCCAAGAGTCCAGAAAACAGGTCAGGGGGCCGGGCAGGCGGGAGGCCGGCCGGACGGGAGGCACTGGCGGCGACGTAGTTCAGGGGGCCGTCCATGATGGCAATGACGTCCAGTCATCGGCCTGGAAAGCGGCCGAACAGGACGTGCAGGACCAGACGGCATGGGGACCTCAGGCGCAGACTCGGAGGCTGGGCCCGGCGACGAAGGCGAAGACTCGGAGGCTGGGCCCGGCGACAAAGGCGAAGACTCGGAGGCTGGGCCCGGCGACAAAGGCAAAGACTCGGAGGCTGGGCCCGGCGACAAAGGCGAAGACTCGGAGGCTGGTCCAGACGAGGGTGGAGCTGCAGGCGACGGCGTGGGAGCCGCAGGTGGTGGTGCTGCAGGCGAGGTAGGAGGCTGAAGCGGTCCCTCGGACCCTCCAGCGGGAACAGGAGGCTGAAGCGGTCCCTCGGACCCTCCAGCGGAGGCAGGTTGCTGGGCAAACGACTGAGGTGAAAACTGAACAGGTGACTGAGCCGATAGGTGAGGTAATGTTTGAGCTATGGACAGAAGTTTCAGATGTATTGACTGTTGTAAAGATGGTAGTAACAGTGGGTTAGGTGGTGGTTTAGCAGGTAGCTGAGCTAATTCTCCTGAGCCTCCAGAACATGAGAAAAAACAGCTGGACGGGCTCACCAGAGCCTCCAGCAAGGTCAGAAATGGGTGCACGAGCCTGCTGGGCGCTAGCCGCTCCCACCCAAGGAGTAGGTACGGGTGCAGAGGTAGGCTGTGTCCTGGCTAGCCTCACCTCGGGAGCTGGGGCAGGCACCGTCAACGGCTGGGCAGCTGCTGTCCCCACCCGAGGAGCTGGTACGGGTGCAGCGACAGGCAGAGCCTCAGCCGGCCTGGACACCGGAGCAGGGACCAGCTGGACCTCAGCCTCCCTCACCTGAAGCACGTTTCAGTGGTTCAGGTTCCACTGCACCCGTTTCAGGGTGCAGTGGAATGCTGGGCCAGCGCTGCGCTGGGAGCAGGAACACAGCGGTGTGAAGGAGCAGGCTCAGCAAACACAGACTCCTCTAAAATGTTTTTTAGCTTCCTACCACCACCATGTCTAACAGTCTTAACAGTTTTCACAGTCTCAGATTTTATAGTGTTCACATGTTTGTCTTTTTCCAGCTCAGAGGGAGCAGAATGAAAACAGTCATAACTCACCACGGGGAGTGGCTCAGCAGAGACAGAGTGGCGACCGCGTGAGCGTCGCTTTCTCCGGGAAGTGGGAGGTGGCAAACTGGGCTGCGTATCCTCCAAAAGACCGGGCTGCGATGAGGACGCAGAGAGTTTGTGAAGCTCAGAACGTGGCAGACCCAAAAACAGAGCGAAGGACTGCAGCGGAGTGAGTGTAACGTCCGGCGTCACGTAATCCTTCTTCCTCCGCTGTTTAACCCTCTTGTTGGACTGGTAATCCGGGGGTGGAGGCGGAGGTGTAGCGACCGGAGAGAATGAGCACGTGCTCAATATGATCTTCCGAGGCATAGGCGCCGGCTCGGCCGTAGCCATGGCAGTTTGGAGGAGAGACCCACCCCAAGCCAAACGTGACCCATAGAAGGGTGACTGGAGCTCCCGGGCATGCTGCTTAGACTTAGCAGGATAGCTTAAATAAGTCAAAAAGATATTGACCAAAAACAAATGTCCATTACAGAGGACATAAATGAATAGGTTGGTTCTCAGGAGGATATAACACATCAAAGTTCTCATTCCCATTCTCACATTTACATAACATTTATAAACTTTATAAACATTTGACTCTGTGGCCATAAAAAGAAACGCCTCCTTTCAGTGGTCACTCCCCTTGTATGTTTGTCCTCTTCTTCGCGTATCTCCTGATATAAGCAGCACCTTTCCCTGCTCTGAATTGCATTCTTTCTCCTGTCCAGTCACGTGGAGCTCCTGGTCTTTCATCTCTACAGTCTAATACAACAGAAAGGCATCTTTCAGGTAACAAAGAAAATCCTAAAGTGTTGTGTTTTTAAGTTGTGTTTGGTTGTAATGAGATCAGTGAAGAACAGCTTTTTATTTTTGCAGAATACATCTTAGCTTTTGATTTTCAAATAGTCAAAGACTTGCTTTTGTATAAACGTTGACTCCAGTGTTATAAAACTTAATCAGGTTCCTTTTGCCTTACTGAGTAGACAGACATCTCTTATGTGTTAAGGTTGACCTATGTACTCCTTCAGGAGAATGCACCTCAGAATATGGAGGAAGAAACATCAGTTTCTCTCTGTGAGGAGAGATCTTTACTACACTTACACAGACTCACACACAACAATACACACAACTCTGTTCTTAATTTTGTAACTGTGGAAATAGTTTGGAAAGTATTTTTTTTTTTTCCAAAGAGGGGCATTTTCAAGGCTATTCATAAATCTTGTGTAAATAACAATAGTGAGGTAAATAACAGTGAGGCAGCAGTGACAATCAGAACACCTGAGCCTGAAGGGGTACTTGTTTCTGTGAAAATGCTCCAAACCAGTAGGACCCTGTCTCAACTTTCATTGTGTGTTATATTCACAATTGCCACTGTCAATGGAAAATTGTACTTAGTAGTCAGTATAATCTTTTAATGATATAAGTTTGTATATGGTAGAATACTACATGTAACCATTTGTGTTTATTGAAAGGATGTCTCATCCTAGGAAGTCTGTAACATTCCAGGGTGTTCTGGCTTTCACCCCCACATCCTAGGAGCATGGGAAAGTTCGTACCTTGTTTTATTGTTTTACGGTAGGATTAACGTAGTTATATCTGTTTCCAGTCTAAGTGGTTTTGGTTTGATGAACTGCTGGACTTTCCAGACCAGCAGTTTTAGGGAAGTCTTTATGGGGTCACACTCTGACCCCCCCTCACACACACACACCACACACACACCACACAAGCACCCACTGAAGTGTATAAATAAAGGACCAGGGCAAGTCCTCAGCGCGAGTCTCTGAGTCTCACTCTAGGCTGCCCTTGCTAGCAAGAAATTCTGTGTGTTTCTCCTCTCTGATTCTCTGCTGAAGAAGTGTTTTAGAATATATCTCTTAACAGCCACTGTAACCAAATACAAAATTAAACAAAAAGTAAGTTAAAAACCAAAATGTCTGTTCCAGCGAACATAAAAAAAAATATTTTTTGTGATTTGGTGCTTCTCAAATTAATTAATGAATAATCCAAAAAGTAGCGATATTAATGCTTAAAAAAAAAAAACAAGAAAAGAGAGAAAAATATTTCCTCCAAACAAAGCTTCTAAATTTTAAATGCGCAAATCAGTCCGTGCATGATTACATTGCTCTGCCCATCAAAAAGTCGACTGCGCGATATCGCCTCATTTATTGGAACGACGAATGTCGGTTGAAAACATTTATGTCATGCGGTGTAGTAGGACTCAGGCGCAGAGCAGAGTTCAGGAGAAAGCAACGTTTATTTACACAACCACCAGGTGCAGATATATACAGTGAGGGGAACGGGGGTCCTAGGTCCGAAAGGGAGGTCCGGGATTGGAGTCACAAACACGCTGGCTCTTCTTCTTTACAGCAGTAAAAACAACAGGTTAGTCACGGGTCCGGGGAAAACTGTGCACAGGAGAAAATAAAGTTACACGGAGATCGCAGCAAGTCTACAAGGCTTAAAGATTCGAGGCAGAGGTTCACTAACGTGTCTAGCATAATCATCCAGCGGTGAGGCTGTCTGCATCCCGGCCTTAAGAGTCCAACCTGTAATCAGAGCCTGACGAGATGCAGGTGTGTGCCAAGGGCGCGAGCCTGCAGTGAGCTCCGCCCTGGCAGGGGAGAATGTACACAAAACACATGTGGCCTTGAGGAGCTGGCCGGGCAGACACGGGGACCATGACAATTTACATATCGGCCAACCATACTGTCTGTCTCACTGCCTCTATCAAGATTTTGGTGGATGAGTGTAATAAAGTTTCTGGCCACACTCTTTACTCCCTCATCTAAATTTGGATGCTGGCCTTACAGAAAGAAGGCAGACACAAGTTGGAATATAATTAAGGACATTTAAACATCTAATGTATTTGGGTATGCAAAATGAGGTACTTTTACTGTTTTCATTGCACATTGGTCCAGAAACTGAACACCTGGTCAGTTACGAGGATCATACTGCCAAATTCACCTGCTTCTTGGAAGATTTTCTTTCCTTCCCTGCTAACCCTGAAGTAGCTGTGACACACTTCATTTCTTCATTTTTTCAGTGGAAATACATTTTAAAACAATGATCTTTGCAAATTTAGAGAGGACACGTCACATTCTGATTAAACATTCATTTATGCTCACATTTTGCCCCAGTGGTGATAAAAGGAGCTGTCTCTCATCAGTGGTCCCTCCCCTTGCTTTTTCCTCCTTAGCACATAACCTTGTGTAACCAGCTCCATTCTCTGCTTTCATTTTTATTTTTTCTCCTGTCCTGTCACGTAGAGTGTGTTTCTCTTAAAACCTGTTGGGCTACAGCGTAATACCACAGAAGGAAACTTTCAGGTTAAAAAAAATGTTGCATTTGGTTGTAATGAGATTAAACCTGATGTGTTAACAACTTCCTCTTTCTGCATCCTAACCTTCTTCATCAGTCTACAGAGTATAAATCCTCTACACTATGTCATCTAACCAGTCATTCAAAAACCAACATGAAGAGGCCTACGCCTCCCTGATGAGAGGCCTGAAGGAGCTGGACCTACAGGGATCCTATGTTCCCAGTGGCCTGGTCCTGATTGGAGACCATGCCTTTCCTTTAGCAATGAACAGCCGAGGTCAGGTGCTGATGGCTGCCTCTCTGTACGGCAGTGGAAGGATTGTGGTCCTGGGTCATGAGGGCTACTTGACAGCCTTTCCTGCTCTGGTAGAAAATGCTCTGACCTGGCTGAGAGGTAAAGGCTCTGATAACCTCTCCGTAGGGGTGCACAGAAATGTCAGTGCAGTTGCTGATAGCCTCAAAAACTCCAGCTTCCAACCAAAGGTTGTGGAAGCTTTCAGTGACAAACTGGGAGTTGGTGTTTATGTGACCAATGCCTACAGCATGGGCTCAGACCCAAAGGAGCTGGTGGCGTTTCTGAAAGCTGGAGGAGGGGTGCTGATAGCTGGACAGGCGTGGCATTGGGCTGCAACTCACCCCAAAGACAACACACTGCATCAGTTTGATGGGAATAAAGTGGCAGGAGTGGCAGGAATCTACTTCACTGAGCGTTGTGGTGAAGTGGAGAAGCTGCCCGTCTACCCTCAGATCCCGTCCTCCTGGAAGTCGTTAGCGTGAGTATATGCTGGAGTTCTGTTTTACTGCATGTTTACAAAAGTTCCACTTCCATATAATAACTCTAAATTTTGTGTGACCTTTTGAGCTTTTGAAAACAGTTTTTCTCTCATTGAAAGAGTCTTTCTAAGGTTAAATTTGTGACTGATACCATTTCTTTATTAGCTAATTTAATTTATATTGGGATCTTCCCCTCCCAGCATCCCTGGATCTTGGAGGATCATCCACAAAAGTCCATCAAAGGACTTAGTTTGTGTGTGTGTGTATGTGTGTGTGTGTGTGTGTGTGTGTGTGTGTGTATCTATCTTTTCAGAAAAGTCAGTTTATTTTTACAGAGTTTATATAGTTTTCACAAAAAGGTTAATTTACAAACCACTGATCTTTTTATATGAAGAAATGTGTAGAGTTATTCTTAAATCTCTTTAATTCTGCACATGTCACTTTTCTATTACACTTTTCAAATACAGGACAGGCAGGGATTTCAAGGATGACTTGGGGTTCTTACTCCAGGGGGTTTCAGAATTCAACCTCCTCTCTGAGTATCTGTGTTCTGAGGTTCTAGTCCACAGCCCACTAGCCTTTCCCATCGGCACTACAGAAGATGGACGACCATTCCTGGCAGGAGCCTACTATGGGCGAGGACGAGTCATTGTGGTTACGCATGAAAGATGTGTTGGAGTTGAGGTAGAGTCAACATTAAATGTTAGTCATAAAATAAGTCAAAATCTTTAGAGGTTTAGGTATTAGACCTCAGGATGATTTAAAGTAAAATGTGTGCTGATTGGACTTGTCTTTGATATATCACCAATTACACGACTTCCTTTGCTGCTGCTTTCCTTTCATTTTAGAGCATGGCTCCATTTTGGAGAAACGCCATTCACTGGTTGGATGAAGGTCGCAGAGGGGTTGTTGGTGTCATGGTGGATCCTGCACTCAAAGTTCTGAGTGAGTCTGGGCTGAAGTGTGAGAAGACAAACTTCAGGAAAGACCTCAGTGTGTTTGTGTGTAAAGCGTATATCACTGAGCATTTGGAGAAAATCCAAAACTTTGTGGCAGAGGGAGGAGGCCTGCTGATTGGAGGACATGCCTGGCACTGGGCACAGACACATGCTGGGCAAAATGTACTAACAGATTTCTCAGGTATGAAAATGCACCACAAGGGTTTTCAAAATATACAGAGTAGAAATACTGGTAGTGCTCTTATTTTCCACCTAATTGTCCATGTGTAAAATGTGTTGTATACATGCAGTGCTGTAACAGACTCATACATTATAAGGTGTAATATCTTGTGATAAGTCAAGGATCAAAAAAGGAATCTTCTCATTAGTGGAAAAAACAAAGTCACGACATTTCCAACCACATAACTCAGTAAATTAAGTCAAACTGGCTTTACTTTTTTTCAGGGAACAAGATCCTGAACCAAATGGGATTGAGCCTTTTGGGAGCAACAATCAGTGCAGGAACATACAAAGCCTTTGTACCCAGCTGGCCGATTAAAGATACTTACCACTTCCGCCACCTTCTACACCGCTTCGCTGCCCATGTGACTACAGGTGTAGAACTTAGCAAGTATGAGGAGGGATGTCTTAAAAAGCTGGGCAACGACTGTGATGCTTACTTGCGCACAAAGGCACATGGCTGCTTCTATTACACTCAAGTGTTGGCTGCACTCACTGACATGTTAAAGAGGTCAGGCCTGGCACAGGTGAGTAGAGAAAAAACATTTGAACAACACAGACTAGTGCCACTGATCACTGTATGGCAGCTGTTAACCACTAAGATGTTAAACTAATATGTTCTTCTGTCAAGGTGAGTGACAGCTGCCCTGCAAAGACGCCAAAAGACCATCTACTCCTCAGTGTGGGATCACCTGTATACGAGTTTTGCCTAAATCCTGAGGCCCTCCTGCCCTACCTCATCAAGGATAGGCCACTGATGCCAGACGTCTATAACCACAGGCTCAAGATCGATGTTAACACAGCAGGTCTGATTTCATGTTTGTGGACAAATGTGTCAACTGTGAATATGTCACAACCAGTGTGCAAGCCACACTCAAACACAAAACTTAGTGGGTCAGATTCAGTGAGTTTATTTACAGTCCAAGTGATGTGATAACTACTTACAAAATCTTCAAGCAAGAGAAAATCCACTGTTTATATCTACTAAGTCTGTAGGAACTCGTAGTGTTCACTAGTGAAATCCCGAACGTCCGATCCCACTTGACACAGAAACGGATTCTCCTCCACAAATTTCTCTCTCTCAGAGATAGACGCCCAGTGACACTTTTTTTTCTTCAAATTTGTGTGTGTGTGTGTGTGTGTGTGTGTGTGTGTGTGTGTGTGTGTGTGTGTGTGTGTGTGTGTGTTAAATGGGGAAGAGTGGATCAGCACTGGTCTCTACCTCTCTCCTGGTATGAGTACCTACATGGTAATGCCAGCTGAGACTGTCAACAAGGAGTGGAAGGTGAAACCTACAAAATTGTATAATTTAAAGTTCTTTCTCCTTTTGATGACACTACATGTTCATGAAAACCTCAAGTGAGGTTTGCATGACTCTTTTTTACCCCTTGTAAATGTAACAAGGTCCATTTGTAGTTGCAGCTATTTAAAAGATTGATGTAACCACCATGACATCACTCACAGGTGATGCTCTGTTTTGAAGCTTTTTGGAGTGTTGTTGAGTTATGTTGTGTTGTGCTGCATGGCGTGCCGCAACAGCCCCTTAGGTTCTGCCTGTTTGCAGCAAAGGTTCATTCAATCTAAAGGACCAGCCCCACTTGATTTTTTCTGTCATTTAACAGCTCAAACCATCCTTGAAATCTCTTACTTGATTGGACGATATTGACACAGAAAACTAATAGCACACCGCAAGAAAGAAAATGTAATCATGACATCTATAAACTGCTTTGTAAATCATTCCTGAATGCACTCTGTATTCAGGAATGGGGCTGTAAAAGCAACTGGTGTTGTAATTTGACACTATATAAAAAAAATGAACTGAATTGAATGTGTTTTGTCAAAACCCTGATATCCAATAGATTTTCCATTTCATCTACAGATTCAGATAGGCTGTCAAACTGATGACCTACACAGAAAGGATGAGCTGAAGAGACCTCCACGTGTTTATGAGCGATTTCCTGTTACTTCAGAGATGATGCATGTGTCCAACCTGTGGGGGGGCCTTATTTACCTGGTGGCCCCACCCAACACACAAGTGAAGGGGTTGGAGATCATAGTGGAGAAAGCTGTAACTGCTCCATATTACAAGTCTGGTGAGTCTGTGGTTTATAACAGTGCTGTGTACTTTATGTCCATGGAGTTAATGGAAGATATCTGATAAGTCTTAATCTTATTCACTTGGATCACCTTCATTCTGATCCCAAGTGTTTTCAATGGACGATGCAGTACAATTTCAGTTCAACATGTTGAAAGTTAAGTAAAGTAAACAAAAATCTAGTTAACAGTTTAACCCTCTCGTCTAAAACAGTGCACAAGGTTCGCTTAATTCTTATTATTCAAAGCCTTCAGCTTTACACAAAAGCCTGTTTTAAAACTTTAAAGGATGTTTGAAGGGTGTAATCAAATGCATATGTGACGCTGAAAAATTACATAAATACAAAATACAGATACTATAGAAAATGTTTATATTTTTTAAAATGCAGTAATTCAAAGCATTTTAATAGATCTGCTCCTCTCTTTGTTCTTTTCAGGTGTGACAACTGCAGCTAAATGGTTAACGCTGCGCACGGCTCCTGGGCCCTGGGCAGAGTTGGAGTTTGAAAACATCGTCCTCACCGTACCATCAGATGTTGTTCGGGGTCTGGAGTGCCCCGAGGAGGTGGCCGCTCTCTGGGATGAAATCATGAGGGCTATTGCGGATCTGGCTGCCAAACCACGCAAATTTCCCCGCAAGGAGCGCTTTGTGACAGATGTGCAGATTTCTGCTGGTAAGTGCACTTTGACTCCCAAGGACTTGAAACCTGTCCCAACTCACTGTGGATGACCAACAATTTAAATAAAACATCATGTTCATGCTCAGTGTGATACATTTTTATATTTGTTTTTGACTCTGTTGATGAGGGGATGCAAAGATTTCTAGAAAACAAAATATATATACAAAGAAACGATGAGGAATATCACCTAAAGTAGAGACTAGTGGATTACTCACATACAATAAGATCAAGATGGTCTTTACCAGGTTTGCACACACAGTAGCTGGTATTTTGGCCCATTCCTCCATGCAGATCTTCTCAAGAGCAGTGATGTTTTGGGGCTGTCGCCGAGCAACATGGACTTTCAACTCCCGCCACAGATTTTCTATGGGGTTGAGGTCTGGAGACTGGCTAGGCCACTCCAGGACTTTCAAATGCTTCTTACGGAGCCACTCCTTTGTTGCCCGGGCGGTGTGTTTTGGATCATTGTCATGTTGGAAGACCCAGCCTCGTTTCATCTTCAAAGTTCTCACTGATGGAAGGAGGTTTTGGCTCAAAATCTCACGATACTTGGCCCCATTCATTCTGTCCTTAACACGGATCAGTCGTCCTGTCCCCTTGGCAGAAAAACAGCCCCATAGCATGATGTTTCCACCCCCATGCTTCACAGTAGGTATGGTGTTCTTGGGATGCAACTCAGTATTCTTCTTCCTCCAAACACGACGAGTTGAGTTTATACCAAAAAGTTCTACTTTGGTTTCATCTGACCACATGACATTCTCCCAATCCTCTGCTGTATCATCCATGTGCTCTCTGGCAAACTTCAGACGGGCCTGGACATGCACTGGCTTCAGCAGCGGAACACGTCTGGCACTGCGGGATTTGATTCCCTGCCGTTGTAGTGTGTTACTGATGGTGACCTTTGTTACTTTGGTCCCAGCTCTCTGCAGGTCATTCACCAGGTCCCCCCGTGTGGTTCTGGGATCTTTGCTCACCGTTCTCATGATCATTTTGACCCCACGGGATGAGATCTTGCGTGGAGCCCCAGATCGAGGGAGATTATCAGTGGTCTTGTATGTCTTCCATTTTCTGATGATTGCTCCCACAGTTGATTTTTTCACACCAAGCTGCTTGCCTATTGTAGATTCACTCTTCCCAGTCTGGTGCAGGTCTACAATTCTTTTCCTGGTGTCCTTCGAAAGCTCTTTGGTCTTGGCCATGGCGGAGTTTGGAGTCTGACTGGTTGAGGCTGTGGACAGGTGTCTTTTATACAGATGATGAGGTCAAACAGGTGCCATTCATACAGGTAACGAGTGGGGGACAGAAAAGCTTCTTACAGAAGACGTTACAGGTCTGTGAGAGCCAGGGATTTTCCTTGTTTGAGGTGACCAAATACTTATTTTCCACCCTGATTTACGAATAAATTCTTTACAAATCCTACCATGTGAATTCATGGATTTTTTTTTTTCACATTCTGTCTCTCACAGTTGAAGTGTACCTCTGGTGCAAATTACTGACCTCTGTCATCATTTTAAGTGGGGGAACTTGCACAATCGGTGGCTGACTAAATACTTTTTTGCCCCACTGTATCTTACAGAGTTTCTTGCAGGTATTCCATGAATTGAAGTTGCTAAACAACTTTTAACTGGTAAAAGTTCACATTTATGCAGGTTGAGTGAAAGTCCGGAGGCTTTAGTGAATGGCTGTATATTGTTAATGGCCACTGAAACTTGCGAGGCGTCTCTGAGGAAGAGAGCTGTATCGTCTGCCAGCTGACTTATGAGTATTTCTCTGTTAGCAATGACCAGGCCTTTTAAAGAACTGAGTTTAATGTGTGAATTAAGGAGTTGCACAGAAAGAAGTAATAAATATACGGATAGGGGGCAACCCTGCCTCACTCCACGCTTTAGAGAGAATCTTGGGGAAATACCAGTGGCAAGCTTTATGGAGCTGTTACTATTGGAATACAGTGTCCGAACGGCATTACAGAAGGACTGACCAAACCCAAATTTATTTAAAGCAGTAAAAATAAACTCATGCTCTAAGGAGTCGAACGCCTTGTAGAAATCTAAAAAAAGAATAAGACTATCATCCTGTACAAGTTCTGGGTAATCTATTATGTCTAAAATTAATCTTATGTTGTTTGAGATATGACGATTCTGCATGAAACCAGACTGACTCTCATCAATAACTTTATCTAATACAGGTTTCATTCTATTAGCCAGAATTTGTGCCAATATCTTATAATCATTATTCAGTAAAGAGATTGGTCGCCAATTGTCTAAGAGCAAAGGATCCTTTCCTGGTTTTGGAATGAGGGTGATCAAACCTTGACATAAAGTGGGAGGGAGTGCACCT
The DNA here is from genome assembly GCF_056152115.1 of Neolamprologus brichardi. NCBI lineage: Eukaryota > Metazoa > Chordata > Actinopteri > Cichliformes > Cichlidae > Neolamprologus > Neolamprologus brichardi. Next base: position 12,472,492 of record NC_142117.1, on the reverse strand, counting down.
CTATCCATACTTTCCTTAAAAACTTCTAAAAGAAACGGGGCTAAACTGTCAGCGAACTGTTTGTAAAACTCGGCAGTAAGGCCGTCAGTTCCAGGTGATTTGTTCATCTTTAGATGTTTTATAGCATCTGCAACCTCAATCAAAGAAATTGATCTGTCGCAAAGCTGACTATCCTCCTCATTCAGCTGAGTAATTTTGTCTAAAGAATTAAAAAAAGTCAGACAAGCTTCAGGGCAATAACTAGAAGAATAAAGTTTGCAATAAAAGTTTGAACAATATTTTGCTATGGTATCCTTATCATTAGAAATTGTCCCATTAATATTTAGTTGTAGGATGGAGTTGGTGTTAGATAGATGCTTTTCAAGTCTGAAAAAATAGGCTGAATTGACTATGTGCACGTTAGCATATGCTACTTCCGGTGCGGAAACTCCTGTGGGGAGCTTTGTTTCCGGTGTCCTATTCGCGCCCTGTTTACGGTCCAAAACAAGTTAAGCAAATAAATAAATAAAGCGGCGATTTACATTTCTATAGATGTCTCGGGCATTTACCCAATATATCTGTAAATGATGTTCATCGACTTGTTGATATTTTTCCCCCACGCCTCAGGGGAAAAGAGAAAATGGATTTAAATGTTATATTTCTCAGCTGTCCCTCGTTTATCGCGGGTGTTATGTTCTAAAAATAACCAGCGATAGGTGAAATCAAGTAGCCAATTTTATTTTTTGACGGTGCAAAACGTTTCGTGGACATCGTGGACATACAGCACTGCACTTCAGAGTCACACTGCTAGCGATAGATGCAGCGATTCTGTACTGTACAGGAGAGACGGAGGAGATCGTCTGCAGCGATCAGGATGCAGGACGTAAAAAAGCATGCAAACTTGCACTGAAAAATCTGCGAAACAGCGAGGTGAAAGGTGAACCGCGTTGTAGCGAGGGACCGCTGTAATTTTGAAGGTAAGTCACAACATACCCTTCGTAAATACTAATGTATAGAAACCGTTACCAGCAATCATAATTTTTTTGTGTGGCTTTTTTTCACGGTTTGTTAACATGCTGTGTAGGTGTGTACTTGACTAGCTGATATCGACATAACGGGGGAAACATCTGGTTTGACTATTGTTCACCTGTAGTTTGAATGCTGAACATTTGCCTGTTTAAATCATAAGAACAGTCACTGTACAGAGATGTGCTTCTGAATGTGGACGATGTGTCTTCTGCTGCAGTAATGCAGTTCTGCTTGTGTTTAGTGATGTAAACAACTGATCGATCTAAACTCTTTAAACGTCAAAATTGATCATAAGATTTTTCTGACACAACAGTGGTGAGTGTTCCCACCTTCTCCTCTTTGTAACTTAACGCGATCGTTCCGTTTTCGAGTTGTGGACATCAATTTTGGAGTATATCTTCGCAGGAGCGATTGACCGCAAAGTAAAGCTACCGGAAATGTACAACCCCACATCCGGTCTCAAACCAGGAAGTTAGCATTTTCTCGTGCACAGGGTCAATTCTGCTCTCCTTCTTCGAGCCATGCTATTGGCTGTCCTAAAAGTCGCTAGAAGTCGCCAAATGACGTCATTGCCTAATTTGCATAATCGGTCATGCTAATGTAATTGTAACGTACGTTGTTGGAGAGAGAAAAAACATTGTGGAAGAGACATAAAGTGAGTAAAAAACGTCCTAAATGCAGTTAGAATTTATTTAGAACTACGAATTAAATTTATTTTAGCAATTATTGTTTTTGTAATGTCACAATTCCAACCCTGCTCCTTTATCCGGGCCTGGACTGGCAAAAGTGACCCGAAATAGGCACTCTGGTGGAGTTACTTTGTGTGTGTGTGTGTTTGTTTATAAGTAGTTTTAAACCTTGTGATTCACAAAACAGCATAACAGTAAAAGAAGAACTGACTACGTTACAGTCAGTGCGGGAGCAGCGGCTTCGCTCATGAGCGATTCATTTGCCGTTTGGACGCACAGGTGTGAACGTCTCCTGCCCCGATAGCAGCTGGGGGAGGACTATCCTCCGCCTGGGAGCGCTTTGGCACGGGTGAGGTGCCCACGGCAGCACCGCTGCCTGTTGAGAGTAAGAGCGATACGCGTTTTCACGTCAAAAAGGCATCATAAATAAGTCTCCAGTAACACCAGAAAAAGTTGCCAGATTTGTCGCTAGTCACTTTTTAGAAAAAAAAAGTCTGAAAACTCGCTAAATATAGTGACTGTCACTACCCGATCCGTACCGGAAACCCGATCGGTACCCCGCATGCGCGAAAGGTGTCTACTTCCGGTCGTAGCGTTTTACGATAGTTATGGGTCAGCGTATCAGTTAAGATGTTAAGAATAATAAGTATATCTTAAAATGTTTGCAATAATGAAGCATTTCAGTACAATGTAGACAAAAACGAAAAATAAAAAGATAGTTACGGATCGGGACTCCCCGATCCTTACTGCGCATGTGCAAAGTCGGACCGTACAAATCGGGTCTACCCGATCCTTTTTTTTTTTTTTAAGCTTTATTTAACAAACAATGAGTATACAACATACAAACAGATGAAGTATACAAAACAGAACATGAACACAAAAAGCCAGGGGTAAAAGAAAAAGGTAACAATTATAAGAATACACGCAAAAATTCACATACATATATTGTTTTGAGAGCCTTTTTGTTGGTGGAGTCTGATATTGATTGAATGTACATTTCCACATCCTTAAAAAAATGACAGAAATATGGTGTTTTGTTAGTAAACTTACATTTATGGATAAAAAATTTAGCTAAAAGTATTAACAAATTTATCATAAAAAACATTTATCATACTTCTTGGGGAACTTAAAGAAACAGAATAAAACATTTTCCCATCGTAAAGAAAACTCCCTTAAAATATGGACAATAACAAACCTGCTAAATTCCTTCCAGAATCTCTGTGTAAAAGAACAGTACCAAAAAAGATGTGTCACAGTTTCTGGATGATCCCCACAGAAAGTACAATTAGTATTTATGTCCCTTTTAAATTTTACCATGTAGTGACTGGCTGGATAACATTTATGTAGAATTTTAAATGAGACTTCTTTCACCTTATTTACAATCAAATATTTATGGGGGATCATCCAGACTGTCTTCCACTTGATATCTGGAACATATCGGTTCCAATAAGATATTATATATGGGAGAGAGACGATATCTTCTTGGAATAAACTACGTATTCTCTTATTGCTGTTACCAAGTTCCTGTGAAAAGCAGATTTTTCCTATTGGTGACTCAGCTGGATCAGGGAGAGTGACTGAGGTAGATATTGAGCTGTCAGTGTTTTTATATAACATTAAAGTCCCTGAGGGTATGGCACCAAGCACCATTGAGAATTCCTGAACACTGATTGGAAAATTATATAGTACAATAAAGTCGTTGTAAGTAAGTAGTTGTCCCTCTTTATTAACCAGCTGAGCCACCAATAGGATCCCATTTTGGACCCAAGTTTCCAGGAAAAGTGATTTATTTTTATATAAAATATCTCTGTTGTTCCAGATAAGGTATTTGTGAGGTGAGAAGTTGTGTTTATAAATGAGGGTCCACGCTAAGAGGACCTGCTTATGGAAGGATGAAAGCTTTACAGGAAGTTTCTCAACATTGTAATTACAATTTAAAATAAAATTAAAGCCACCAAAACGAGAGAAAATATGATATGGTATAAAGTTCCAGATAGAGGTAGGGTTTTTAAGAAAATGTTTAGCCCAATTAATTTTGAAAGTGTTATTTAAAGTAGAAAAGTCTAAAACGTTAAGCCCACCTGATTCGTACTTATTCATCACAACAGTTTTTCTAATATAATGCGTACGGTTTTTCCATATAAAATCAAAGAGCATACGGTCAATATCTTTACTAATTTTCTTATCCAGATGTAAGGAGAGAGCAGCATATGTTAATCGGGATATCCCTTCAGCTTTAGTAATTAACACTCTACCTTTCAACGACAAGTCCCTTTGCAGCCACTGGTTGAACTTTTTTAGGGTTTTCTGTATAATTGGAGTGAAGTTTGAAGAGCATCTTGATTTTTGGTCTTTGGATATTAACAGTCCCAAGTATGTGACTTCTTGTTTAACAGAGATATTACAGATAGTATTTGCAGGGCAGTCTTTAATTGCTAGTAACTCACACTTTTTTAGATTTAGGCATAAACCAGAGGCCTCAGAGAAATCCCTAATCACAGTAAGAGCTGGAGGGATTTGGTTGGCATTCTTCAAGAAGAGTGTGGTGTCATCGGCTAACTGGCTGATGACAAGCTCCTTATCAGCTATGGTGATTCCTTGTACAACACTGTTTGAAATATTAGTTGCAAGAATTTGTGTACAAAGTAAAAATAAATATGGTGAAATAGGACATCCTTGGCGAATACCACGTTTCAGGTCAAATCTCGGGGTGGAGCCGTTAATCATTTTAATAGAACTATTGCCATTTGTGTATAAGGTTTTGACAGCTTTACAGAAAAACTCTCCAAAGCCAAATTTTTCCAAAGAGTGGAAAATAAATTGATGTTCAATTGTATCAAAAGCCTTAAAAAATCCAGGAAGAGAATGAAGCTATTGTCAGGTACCAAATCAGAGTAATCAAGTAAATCCAAAACCAGTCTAATGTTATTAGAAATGTGTCTGTTTCTCATAAAGCCTGATTGTGTCTCATCAATAATTGTTTCCAAGACCTCTTTAATTCTGTTAGCAAGTATTATAGCCATAATCTTATAGTCATTATTGAGCAGGGAGATGGGTCTCCAATTATCAATAAAGAGTAAGTCTTTGTTTGGTTTTGGAATAAGTGTTATGAGACCTTGAGTAAGAGAAGGAGGGAGGGTGTTATTCTCTATACTTTCTGTAAAAACCTGCAGTAAAAACGGAGCTAGGAGATTAGAAAATGATTTATAAAACTCTGCAGTTAAACCATCTGTGCCGGGAGATTTATTGGCCTTAAGTGCAGTAATGGAATTACAAACTTCCTCCACAGTCAGAGGGCTGTCACAATAACTTCTATCTTCCACAACAATAGTTTTTAGGTTTTTAATATTATTGAAAAATCCTGTTGAGACATCCTCATTATATTTTGAGTTGTATAGTTTAGTATAGAATTCGGCACAGAAATGTGAAATTTCTCTAGGATTGTCAGAGACAATGCCATTAATATTTAGTTGATGAATAGAGTTTGTTTTTGATCTGTATTTTTCAAGCCTGAAAAAGTAAGCAGAATTCTGTTCGCCCTCCTCCAGCCACCTCTTCCTGGATCTTATGAAAGCACCCTCAGCCTTGCGTCGATATAAACCGTCCAATTTATTTTGAAGTTCTAGTAAACTTAATTTATCTTCGTCTGAGATTTCTTCTGGGGACTTCTGGTAATAAGAGGCAATTCTGCTTATTACTTCTTGTTCTTCAGCTTTCCTTAATTTAGCAATTTGACTCCCATATCTTCTCAAGAATTTGCATGCTTCAAATTTAAAAAGTTCCCAATTGGTACAAAAGGACTTCTCTCTGTTAGCTTTGTTCCAATAATAAACAATTAATTTATTAATCTGCATGTTAACTATTTTATCTTTTAGTAAAGAATTATTTAACTTCCAATAAGAGAATTTATGAGGTATATTATCCAATGTAAACATTTGGACGTTAATGTGAATTGCTCTATGATCAGTGAGAGGGGTGGCAAGTATATTAACGGTAATATTATCTTTATCAATACAGTCAGAAACAAGCCAAAAGTCAATACGTGATTGCCTGGATCCTGTCTTATTGCTCCAAGTAAAGAGTCTATCATCTGCAAATTTTTCTCTCCAAATATCCACAAGATTAAATTTTCCCATAAAAATTTTTAAGTTTGCACTGTATGAAGACTGCTGCCCTGGAGGCCACCTATCAACCATATTGTCTAAAGCGATGTTAAAGTCTCCACCAATTAAAAGGACTGAATTTGGGTATTTGGAGAGCCAGAAATTAACTCTTTCTTCTAAGGAGTCAAGTAATTTATCATTTTCAGTTTTATTATTGTAACCATATATATTTACTGCAATGAAAGTACTGTTATTGTGTCTGATTATTGAGCAGAGGTAGTGTCCTAAGGTGTCACAGTCAGAGTGTAACACATCTCCAGAAAAATAATTTTTAAGCGTGGCAACTCCAGCAGAACGCTCAGAGCCATGGGACAACCAGACTTCATTACCCCATTGTGATTTCCAAAAATTTGTATCAGCAGGTGTGGAATGACTCTCTTGGAAAAAGCAAAAATCTGTTTTAAATTGTTTGGCAAACAAAAACAAAGCTTTGCGTTTACAGGTTTGTCTTAAACCCCTGGTATTAAGAGAAACAAATGAAAAAGACAAAGTTATTAGAAAAAAGAAAGAGAAAAAGTAAGTTCTAAACTTCTACAGCTAAGAATAGATCTATAGGATAAGGGGACCGGATGCTGCACAATTTAGGTAGTAGAACAGTAAAAACCCTGAGTGACTAAGCTTATAAAAATACAGTATTTAACTATCTATTATGGTTTAAATATAGCTTTTTATAGATAAACACACTCTTCAACACAAAATAAAACTTTAACCTGAGGGTGAAAATATCAAGTTCACCATGTAAACAAACTTACAGAAAAGTCATTTCGGAGACTGAATAAGCGTCTCTATGAAGGAGGGAAAACTTCTGATCCACTGATGAATCCTCGGCCTCCCACGAAATAAGCCGGCTTACCCTCCTTACGGGCTTTGTCTATCATCGGCCACAGTTTGTCACAACGTTCTCTGTCCTCCCTGGACAGATCTTCAGCGAACCTCAAATGATTGTCCTGCAGGTAGGAGGATGTTTTGGCTGCTTTCCATACAGCATCTCTGTAGATTCGGGAGGTGAACTGCACGATGATGCCTCTAGGTCTGGTGCTACCTTGTCGCTTGGCTCCGAGTCGGTGTACGGTGTCGATGACGTCAGGCAGCCTATGATTTTGTTCTGGCAGAACAGACTGGCATATCACAGTCACCTTTCCCCTTACGTCTTCTTTCTCAGCCTCCTTGACTCCATGTAGTCTGAGATTCCACCTCCTGGAATATCTTTCCAACTCAGATATTCTCTGTTGGCAGTTGTCCACTCGACCTTCCTCTTTAGTTACTTTTTTTTCCAAGTCGCAAACTTTCCCCTTCATATCTTTCATTTCCGCGCACACAAAATCAATCGTCTTTTTGAGACCCTCAATCTGGAGCGTATTTTCTTTCACCATGTTCGAGTTCTCTCTCACCATGCTCTCAATGTTATCAGACCTGGTGTTTATTAGTGCCGACAGACGAGAAATTATCTGATTTACATCAGCTGGGTCAGAGTTGCTGCGTTCGTACATCACCTTCTTCGGAGCTGGCGACTTGAGAGGTGTAACAGGGAGAGGTGGGAACTCATCCATTTCTTCTTCGGCCAACGTGAGTGCCACCGTAGTAGCTGCGTAGTTATGGAAGCTATCCATTAGCACGTTGCTGGGCGTAGCACTCTCCTCGTTAGCATTCTCAGGCGCTATCTTAGACTTGGAACTTTCCAGTCCCCTTTTCGCTCCTTTCTGATTCGGCATTCTGCTGCTTCTTGCCCTATGGTTGCTGTATCTTCTCTTGTTTAGTGAACTGTTAGTGTTAGCAGCATAAAGTTGAGGTTTTACCGTTGTTCACGAACTTTCTGTGCAGAACTCGGTAGAGAGCGTCTACTCACTCCGCCATCTTGGCACCGGGTCTACCCGATCCGTACCGCGCATGTGCAGATGTTTTCTTCTTCTTCTGTTGGTTTAATGGCAGTTTACTCCCCAGTGTATGAGGATACTGCCACCTGCTGACCGAGCGAATGGACCCTATTGTAAACTGAATTAGCGTCATTACAAACGCATGTTAAATTTGATTTAGTGATAGTCGAGTATGTTTATGCTTGTCTGTGTTGAGAGGATTGACTGGAATAGTGTTGATGATGTCCGCTATCACTGTCAATTGTCAGTAAACACTTAATCTGGCTGATGAATCTTCACGTGACACATTGCTAAATCAATATTATTAAGTCTGTAATAAGGCGCCATTCTTCTTATTTTACGGCACTGTTGTTCAATCGGGGAACGCTCTCTGTTGAGGAGAAAAGCATGAATTTGTTTGTATACGGATTATCCATTGTTTAAATGTCCCGGGCAGTCGAAAAGGAGGCAGAGCTGTTGAGAAATGCTAGGAGCTAACTGGGCGCTAACCGTATCATTCAAATATTTTGAATGTCGTAATGTTGGCAAAGAGAGGAAGTGACGTAAGATTTGCGCATGCGGGGTACCGATCGGGTTTCCGGTACGGATCGGGTAGTGACAGCGACAGATGCTTCTACTCGAGAGATGCATTTCTGGATATGATCACTATGTTATACACTGACATTAATAGTTGTGTTTCTCTTTCAGAAGGCACATGTCCCAGGTTCAGGGTGGAGAGAGGTATCAGGCAGGGCTGCAGCATCTCACCTCTTTTATTCATTGTAGCCACTGAATTACTTGCTATTACTGTCATAAATTCAAACATCAAAGGATTAGATATAAATAACCACAAATTAATAATAAGTCAGCTTGCTGATGATACAACAATCTTTCTAAAAAATAAAGAACAAATTCCATTGGCCTTAGATACAATAAAGGTCTTTTCTGATGCTTCTGGACTACGCCTGAACCTGGACAAATGTGAACTCATGAGTATCCACAATTGTTCTCACTCTTTTTTGTACAATATACCTGTCAAAAATGAAATCAAATATCTTGGAATCTGGATTACTAAATGCATGGCTGATAGTGAAGAAAAGAATATTCAGAATACAATTGACAAATGCAAGAAAACTCTAAACCATTGGCTACAGAGGGATTTAACGTTGTTCGGCAGGATAATGTTGACCAAGGTTGAATCTTTATCCAGATTAATCTATCCAGCTTATTCCCTAGCCATCCCACCAAGAATTATAAAAGACGTCAATAAGGTGAATTTTAATTTCATATGGAAAAATAAACATCATTATATCAGTAACAGGGACTTGATAAAAGACTATGAAGAGGGGGGTTTAAAAGCAATCGATTTTGAAATAATGAATGGCATTTTAAAGATTAATTGGCTCCGATCTTTCTTAAAAAATGATAATGAGATCTGGTTCTTGATACCATCTCTTATTTTCAACAAAGTTGGGGGGATCCAATTCCTTTTAGTATGTGATTTTGAAATTTCTAAACTACCCATAAAACTTTCCAAATTTCATCAACAAGTTTTGTTAAATTGGAAATTAATGTTTAAACATAACTTTAGTCCCCACAACGTTCCACTGTGGAATAATAGGGTGATAATGAATCGGGGGAAATCTATGTTTGTGGAAGAATGGATGACAAAACAAATTTGGTCTGTGGCACATATATTGGATGAAAATGGAGATATACTTGAATTAAACAGGCTTAATGAGAAATATGATATGAGTTGCTCGCTCGAGCTCTATAAAAAGGTTTCACAGAATATCCCAATAGTCCTTGTAAATACGATAAAGAACAATTTTTCAAATATACCGACTCCAAATTTACATAAAATTAAACTAGATGGTCTTGACTTGGTTAATGAAAAATGCAATAATCAGTTTTTGAGGAGGTATTTGGTTAACACCTTATATCCAGGTAGGACAAAACATTCACTCATCTTTAAAGATTATAACAAATCTGAGATCTCGTTGATCAGAACCAAATATTTAAAATTTCCAATTCCCCCCAAATTTAAAGAAGTCCATTTTAGAACTACAAAAAACGTTTACCCCTCCAATGAATTTTTGAGAGACAGGTTTAAATTTGTGTTAGACAATTGTTATATTTGTAAAACAACTTCGGAAACAACAGAGCACATGTTCTATGGGTGTGTCACAATCCAGGATTTATGGAAATCTCTCCATGTCCTAATATTGTCCCAGTATGGAAATATTGATTTTTGGTCTTTTCAAAATACTCAAATTGGAGTAATCCTTAAGGATAAAAGTAGTGAGTTTTTAGTTAACAATCTCATTATTATAACAAAGTATTATATTCATAAATGCCGATATGCTAAATCCCCCCCTTCATGGCCTGCTCTTAAAAACGAACTCTCCCTGTTCCGTAAATCTCTTAAGCTCATGAATAAGCCCCAAGCAGTCAAATTGCATAGATTTTTAGAAGAGTTTGATTTTTCTTAGCCCCTTATTTAAGTTATGTGTCTTGTTTATGGAACCTCACTTTTAGAGATTTTATGATCCCCCTTGTCCCCTTTATTTCTGTTCCTTGTTTTTCATTCTTTTTATTGTTATTTATTTATTTTTGTATTGGTTATTCATCTTTTTATATTATTATTACTATGTAGATGTGTGTGTATAGATGTGTGCGTATGCATGTGTATATGCACATATATATATACATGTATATGTATGTATGTATGTATGTATGTATGTTCACTTGCAGTTATTGTCGATTTCATTGTGGTGTACCAACTGCACTGTGGCAGTGATGTGTATTCTTCTGATTGGGAGAAAAGAAAAAGGAGGTGTGATTCTGTTCTGAATTATTCAATATGTCGCTTGTCTCTTTGAGATTGTCATTGTTATTGTTCTAAATAAAGGTCATGTTAAAAAAAAAAAAAAAAAAAAAAAAAAAAAAAAAGATGCTTCTACTCGGCAGCCATCTTGGAATCTCCCCCACCCTGGCTGTTTTGTTACCATGGATGCAGCTTTACAACGGCAAGACATTGCACGTGACATTCTGTGTAACGTCACAAACACCCTACCGCTGTCAGACGCGTTCGTTTTTGAGACGTCACTTTGGGAAAGTACAGCTTTCGGTGCATTAACTGTATTTTTGTTTGCTTAAACAGGATAAAATTATAACTTTACACGATAGCGCAACGAAAATCATCGCTTTATAGAAATGAATGTAAGTACAAGCTTCTTTTTACTTCTCTAAACATACTTTTCACATCTCAAATTCCTGAAGAGAAAACGTAGATGCTAAAAAGTAAAACAGATAAAGACTGTTGTAACAATAACTGAGATATGAAGACAGCTCATCGCTTTTTCTGTTTTCATACTTTCTGTTGTTATGGCATAAAGTTAAAATACTTTGGTCATTTAAAAAACAAACCTTCTAGGATTAGATGTGTGATGGTGTAATGTCGTTTAGTTTATTACAGTAAAATTGTGAATCTATTTTTGTAAAATAATTTTTAAACATTTCAAGTCAACTCAGCTTTTTTTCCTTTAATCTGATTGTCTAGAGATATACATGGGACATAGAAAACACGGAGAGAAGGACAAACACTCTTTTCCAAATTAATGAGATTCTTCGAGTTACAGAGGACTTAGAATATCGGATCCGTGCCCGGATTTTCAATGATCACTTGGAATGCAGGGTGGCTGTTGGAAACGTGACAGCCTTCAGAGAAACACCCAGGGTCAGCCTGCCTCCAATTGGTGAAATTTTTGGGGAGGTGCAGCCGCAGCGGGAATTGAGCTTGGCATCTTCATTGAGCTCTGATGGAAGTTCAATAACACGTCGAGACAGTCGCACTCCCGAGGAGCTCAGGGCTATCCCATTAGTTAAGACACCCTCTCCTCCTCCACCATTTGCTCCATGTCCTCCATCATCTTCTCGACCTCACAGATGTCAGATTCCAGTGAGGCCAAAAAACTACAGAGAAACATGTCAGTTCTTATATCGACGCAGTAAAGACTCAGAATGTCAGACATTTAAACTCTTCAGACTTTTAATCAGCTGTTGTGTGAGAGATAAACCCTCCAACCAGAGTTTACACATTGCTAAAACACATTGAGTGTTAAGGTGTTGCCATGGTAAAATATCTATAGAGGTGAAAAATTTGACATTTCAGCTTCACTTTTTATCCAGCCTGTGATTTGGTTATTATTATTTGAATACAAATTTTGGTAAATGGTTAATTAAGATTGATTATGTTGAATTGAAAACTTGTACTTTAATTTAATAAACACACTTATAGACATACATGGTTTGCTCTCCCCTTTAAAGTGCACTTTTGTCTTGTTCAATTCTCAGCTGCAAACAAACAGAAATGTGAGTAATAAATATTTCATGATCTAATCTGTGCAGACAAAGAAGTTGCTGGTGTGAGGCTGGTGACAGCCCAACATGCGGTTAGGGTATTGGACCAATCAATTAAAAAAATTGTAGATGCCTACCTGCCCCAAACCCTTGCAGCTCGTCGGAGGCTAATTCCTTCCCGAGCTCCAGTTCCGGCCCCCCCTCGAGTTCCAGCTCCACGAGCTGGAAGAGGGGCTGGGGCTCGAGCAAGGGTTGTAGCTCTGACCCCTGCTCGAGCTCTAGCTCCTCCTGGAGCTCCAGTTCCGGCACCCCGTCGAGTTCCAGCTCCACGAGCTGGAAGAGGAGCTGGGGCTCGAGCAAGGGTTGTAGCTCTGACCCCTGCTCAAGCTCCAGCTCCTCCTGGAGCTCCAGTTCCGGCACCCCGTCGAGTTCCAGCGCCTCAAACTGGAGGAGGAGATGGGGCTCGAGCAAGGGTTGTAGCTCTGACCCCTGCTCGAGCTTCAGCTCCTCCTGGAGCTCCAGTTCCGGCACCCCGTCGAGTTCCAGCGCCTCAAACTGGAGGAGGAGCTGGAGTTCGAGCAGGGGCTGTAGCTCCAGCTCCTCCAGCTCCTCCAGCTCCAGCTTCTCCAGCTCCAGCTCCTCCAGCTCCAGCTCCTCCTCAAACTCCAGCTCCAGAACAAAGGAAACCTCGAAGGGTTGTTAGACACCCTCCAGAGGTGGACTTTAAAGGGCTTATCGTGGGGTACCTCCTGTCAATTGACAAAAAGTTAGGGGAGGAGCTACAGCCAGTCTCGAATCCTTCAGAGACTCTCTGTCTGAGCCTCAGCCTGCTGAGTCAGGACGACTGGTAAAATGATTTTCTACTATTATCATTAATTATTTTCAATTTAATGTGAGGATATGAGTTTTAAAACTATTTGATCTTCCTACAGGCAGAAAAAGATAGAGGGGCTGCGATACATCCGCACCCTGGCGCACCATCACCCAGTGGAGTTGGAGTTAAACCTCCGTAGAGTTTGCTTGGCGGTGACAAAAGAGGTATACCAGCTGTTTTTCTCTCTACATCTGTGTTTTTGCCACCCTCTTCTGTCCATGTTTGCAAGCGTGCCCTGTCTCATGCAGTTTTGTAACAGGTTTGATTTCTAACTGCTGAAATTTTCCTCTGATTCTTTAGATTAAAAACAATCTCCCTTGTGTGTCCTGTGCGGCACTGGACACCGTAATATATTTGTGTGCACACCTCAGAGAGAAGATGGACAAAGAAGCTGAATGGACCTGTAAGAGTTTACTGGAGGTGTTTGCAAGGGCAAATGCCAATGTGTTCATTCAGCAGCATGCAAAGGAAGCTCTGACAGCTCTGGTTCACGGTTGCAGCCCGAAACGCTTTCTAAACAGCCTGGTGACTGACGGTTTGAAGTAAGTTCACACCTGTGAAGAGTATCTGTGACCCCCAGCATCACAATCAGATCAGGTGAAAATCAAACACACTGAGTGGATTTGTCTGTGTTTCCTTCCTCAGACATAAGAGCGTTCTCGTGAGAGCTGGTGCCGCACTGACGCTCCTCATAATCAGTAAATTCATGGAAGCGGAGAAAGTTCTGTCTGCAGGACAGATTTTCACCAAATGCTTCCTGTTGGCTGTCAGTGAACTGTGTCAGGATGCCTCCTCTGAAGTCAGGTCAGTGTGAACTTTTAACAATTATAGGCTGATATTTCTATTTTGACTTTCTTTTGATAAATTCTCTGCATTTACTTAGAAACTAAAGTGCTGATTAAAAATCCTTCTCTCTGCAGAGCTCATGGAAAGGCCATCCTAAAAGACCTGGTCAAACAGAGGAAATTCAGAAAGAAGTGGGAAGAAAGCGTCCCGGATAAATCCCGCTGGGAGGTGGAAAGAAGATTCAGAGACGTATTTCAGAAATAACAGACACAGGTAAGCCGCACAGCACACATGAGCAGCCTTCAAATTAAGAAACCACTTTGAAGGCTGCTCATTTCTGTGTGGCATTTTCAGAAATTTCCCACATCACGTCAGCTTCAGGTAAGTATATATGTAATTTAAATATTTAATATAACATTCACAGTAATTAAATATTTAATATGCACAAAAAACACTCACTTATCCACCAACCGGTCGAGGCAGATGGCCGCCCTCCCTGAGCCTGGTTCTGCCAGAGGTTTCTTCCTGTTAAAAGGGAGTTTTTCCTCTCCACAGTTGCTCATAGGGATCAATTGGGTACAATAACTTTGTTGCTTTTTGGTCCGTCACATTGACCAAAAAGCAACATGTTCTTAATAGAGTGGCAAGTGAGTGTTTTACATTTTCCATCTGTGAACGGTAGCTTCTACCGCTCATTTATTGATTTGGCACCAATTTGGCACAAAATAAAGAAAACTTTAAACGACAACAAATGTTCTCGTCTTTCTTCAAGTCATTTTCAATAAACAAATTCAATAAATCAAATTGCATTCAGAGTTATTCTTGTATTTCCTCGCGTAATTAGTGGCTATCTAGTCAGTAGCCTAAAGTGCAATATGTTAGCTACTAATAATATCTTTGTATTGTTTTTGTTTGGACCGATGCTCACAGGCTTGCTCCTGTTTGTTGTTGAGGAAAAATTATTTAAACATCGAAACCAAATCGATTTTCTGAGATTTATTTTAAGAAATTTCAAACCTCTGCAAAGGGATCAATAAAGCCGTCGTGTGGATACAATCTTGTCTATTCAGTGGTTGGGAGTGAAATTCTCACCTTCATGTAGGCACCAGCTTGATAATTAAGTGTGTCAGCAAGACCAGGTATTTAAGGAGCGGCTGTGGAAGCAGCCAAAGTAACTGCTGTTTCCCTTTCAAGCTTCCTAGTTTTTCCTGGAGTTCAGCCTTCAAGTTGATTCTTCCCTCCCTTAATTCAATTGACTTATTTGTAAGCTACATGTATGCTCACTAACAAAGCGAAATGAGCTAAATCTAATGGTGCTCTTTAAATTTGAAGAAAATCCAGTTCACTTTCTTTTCTCATCAGTCCTCTCGATTGTGTCTTGTAGCAGGTTTTTGGCTTTAACACATCAAAGATCTGATGGGTTGAGTTGGCCATAAGGCTTGTCAAAGTTTAATGGGAAAAACAGTCCTGACAAAGTCAATCAGCCCCTCATCCCAAACATTAATGGATGATACATGCATGAATACTCACCAAACATCATCTATAAAAAAGGATCTTTGGCTTTTAAAGGATTCCTTCAAAAGCAAATATTGCATTTCCTCACTTGGTCCATGACTATATTTGGGACAGTGTAATATCATGCCTGGAGTGATGAAAGTAAACTGGTTTTATGCTGCTAGTCTTCCTGCACAGTATATTTCTTTCCTAATGTTCTGCACAGTTTTCATTACAAATACCCCCCCCCCCCCCCCCCCCCTTTGTACTAATTTAGGGAGCACAGCAGTTGCAGCCATTTTAAGTTTTCTTTTTTTGTTTTTTTTCTCATCTGTCAGAGGGGCAAGAGGCAATATTTTGGTAAGTACTGACACAGAGGTAAGTGACTCTCCAGGTTTATTAAAGAAGGAATCAGAGTTTGGCAGTGCTGCTAAAAATTCAAAATGATTGAATTTAAAAAATAGAATTTCTTTCATTTCAATATTAGAAAACCAGACTGTTTATATTCAGTGTTATTTATGCCATTTAAATTTAAATGCTCATTTTTGTTTTGTGTGTGTTGTTGACGAGTATTAAGACTAAGACACAGATTATTTTCTGTCCCAAGGAAGGTCGATACGTTGGCCTTTACCCAAAAGCAGACTCAATAAAAAAAGATCTTTTCACGGGAATACAAAGTTTCGTTTGTTACAGGAATCTTAATCACATGAACGTGGGTGAGAAACACTGGCAAGGACTCCAGTGTAACAGAGGGAAAGCTTGGTTAATAATGGGCAGGACACACTGGGAGCAAAGGTGAAGCACAACAACTGATTTTCTTAATTGCCTATGAGCTCCTGGAGTAAACCAATGTGCCAGGTTGGGGAAGTTTCACTCTTGGTGTTTCTAATTTATATGCAATTGACTGAAGCATATACATATTGAATTATTCACAGGACTTTGTAGAAAATATAAATGTCTTCCATGTGTTATATTGTGGTTTGATGTTTGCATATGTGGATGTTTTGTTTCTCATTTTTTTGCTTCCTCCAGACTTGGGCTATTCCAGATGCTCACCTGAATGGTAGAGAATAAAAAGAAGGCAGTTGCTGTTACAGGGGTTGGGTTCTTTGGTGTGTTTTGGTGGGTACACTCATGCTTTCATTAATAAAGATTACTAGATGATAAATATTTTTGCAGCCTCGTGCCATTTTGTTTGAACCTATACGTGACTGCTGGCCAAACTGATATAAAGTCTAAGTGAAGTAAATAAACTGCCTGTGGCTTCTCAGGAAGTCCTGCATTTGGGTCCTGTTATTCACTCAAACCTGACAATAACACATCACCCTGTTTTACCCACATCTGTAAATTTTCAGGCAGGGACGGAGACATCCTGTTACATTTACTGAGATCAGCAACAGACTTTCTGAATTCAAACCTCAATAAAAATGTGAAAATGACTCAGCTTTTTCTTTTTTTGTTTTTACAGCATTATGGACTATAAGTTAAAGCAATTACTGATGCAGTGAATGATGGTCAAAGGATTGATCTTTACACAGAGCACGTCTGTCCCTTTTTATTAGCCCATTACAATTATTCCCCCATCACTTTAAAAAGGCAACAAAACATGCATGTAACATTTCTTCAGAGATGTAATTCAGTTTTAATTATATAGCGCCAAATCAACACAACAGTCACCTCAAGGTGCTTTATATTGTAAAATAAATACACTAAGTAATACAGAAAAAAACCCAACAATTGAATGATCCTCTTTGAGCAAGTACCTGGCAACAGTGGGAAATAAAAACTCCCTTTTAACAGGAAGAAACCTCTGGGAGATCAAAGCTCAGGAAGGGGCAGCCATTTGCCACAACTGGTTAAGGGAGAGGGGAGCAGGACAAAAGAAACACACTGTGGAAGAGAGACAAGTTAGTGTCACAATCTAAATGTCGAAGTTGGTCGACATTTTCAGATCAGACTTATGGTCTTTAAGCAAAGTTTAAAATTTGTTTTGAATGTCCTTGGTGTAGTTATTGATGTCATTTCTTTTTCTGACAATCTGTTCTTAAATTGTGTTTTATTTCTCACAAAAGTGAAAAGATTATGGAAGAAAGTCGAGCCAAAGAACAGAGTTGGCTCTGGAGGCCCTCAGCAGAACTTTTAAAGAGAATAAGAAACACATAAAACCTTCCTTAGATAAGGAGATGTGCTCTGTATGGAAGCCCGTTTCTGCCACTAAAAAAAAAAATTAAAAAAGGATCCATAACTCAAAATTTCGACTATTTTTATCGAAACTTTGACTTATTAACTCAAAATTTTGAGAAAAGTAACTAGAAATTTTGAGTTAGCACTGCTAATCAGTAATCTACGTGAATGATGGAATTTCCTTGTAACCTGTAGCTGAAGCCTTACAAATGCTACAGCTAAGCTACCAGTATTACATCCAGTCATGAATGCACAGATTGCTGAGTATTTTCAGCGTGGCTTCAAAAATTCTTGTGTTATTAGCTGAATCACAAACAAAGGAATGAGAGACCAAACATAAATTTTCTAACTTTTTATGCTAAGTATTATTTGGAAAGTCATTACAAAACAGGCAGTTTTGGGAATTTCAGATTCAACTCGAACTACATGAATAAGCAAACATGAATGAAGACTATGTGCTGTCTTAAGACATTCAAGGATCAATCAGTGTCAGTTAGCAGAATGAAAGTGTTTTATGGATAAAATTGTAACTCCTGCAAGAGAAACAGAATGATGTTCTGTATGGTTTCATTTCAATTTGGCCATAAAAATATTACTTTCTAAAAAATAAAAGCTAAGATAGACTACTTTGTTTAGAAGATGGTGTAAACACTGTAAATAGTTATTTAAATTTTTTTTTAATAAATTCACTGAGGACCATCTTGAAAATGTCCTGAACTGAAGCCATTTTCAGAACTATAACAGGAAGGGAAAAGACTCTTCTTAGATTGGTTTTGGTGTTTCTGTGTGAAATCAGTAAAAGTATGAACATAATCGCCATTTAGTGGCAGAGAAAAGGAATCAAAACACTTTCTGAATGAGCTGCCACAGCAGTGGTCCAATCTTCTACTGTGTTAGGAGTATTCAGATAATTTTGACATACTTTTTTTCCACAATGGTAAAACCAAAATTAGGTACATAATTCATGACAAATAAACATGTAAAAGGGTTCAATGATATAAAACAGCTCTGTATCAAAGGCAGTGTGGAGTAAGCAGACCTGCTTCTGTTCACTCTGAAGATGAAGCTACTTTAAGAAAACCCTCAGAGTCCCAGAGCTTCTTTCTTCACGCTGCAACCCAGCAGGACATTTCTAGCATCCACACACTCTGACACACACTGTGCTAAAAACACAACACAGATATTAAAATAATGATTGTGGGAGGAAAGCTGTAGAATGAAACAGTTTTTTAAAGCTGTTTTTTTATTTGTTACAATCATTGCTAGTACCATTGTGAGCACAGAGCCACGAGGCAGCCTTCATAGCCAGAAGCTCCCACTCGTCCTTTGCATCCATCTTGAAACCATGAAGCCAGATCAGAGCCAGAATGGTGGCCCACACTTCACTGCTGGTCTAATTCACCAAATCAAAATCAATCAAATAAAACAGACAGAACACACATTTTACTTTCTACAACCAGTAATATTAGATATGTTTGTGTACTTCTTTGTCACACGGGGTCACCAAGGTGGGCAGCTCTGCATATTTGATTTGGCAGATTATTACACTGGATGCTCTTCTGAGGAAATCCCAAACTGTGATATCATAAATGCTCTAAAATAATGTGCTGACATGTTTTACAACAACTGATGAAGAAAATAATACAAGGATTCACAGTGCTTATTGTCATGTGTCGCAAGAGAAAAGGCATTTTTCTGTGCAATGAAATTCCTTCCACCCACAGATGTCGATTAATATATACAATAGAAATAGAACATATAATACAAATAGTACAAATAAATAAATGAAGACAGAAAAGGAGACAAAATATGGAAATTTGAAACAGATGTGTGCAAAAGAGCTATAGCTTAATATGCTGGCTTAATATGTAAGATGACCAGACGTGCAAAAAAAATTATTATTACTGTTCAGAATGGGTCAGCTGTTCAAGAATCTGATGGCAGTGTGGAAGTTGTTGAGTCTGGATGTTCTGGATTTCACACTTCTGAACCTCTCTGCAGGCATTTTCAGTTCATGGCAGTAGTGCTGCCATACCATGCAGTGATGCAGCTAGTCAGTGTGCTCTCCACAATGCAGCTGTAGAACCTGCTGAGGATCTTGGCCGACATACCAAATTTCCTCAGCCTCTTCAGGAAATACAGCCGCTGATGAGCCTTCTTGACCAGCTGTGTGGTGTTCAGTGTCCAGGTGAGGTCCTCAGAGATGTAGACGCCCAGCTAAAGCTGCTCACCCTTTCCACCTCAAGGCCCCGGATAGACAGCGGTGAGTGAGGCCTCCTCTTCTTCCTCGTGTCCACTATCATCTCTTTTGTCTTGCCAGTGTTGAGGGTGAGGTTGTTGTCCTCACACCATGACACCAGACCGACCACCTCTCTCCTGTAAGTCGCCACATCTCCTCCAGTGATGCGACCGACCACTGCAGAGTTGTCCGCGAACTTCAAAATGATGTTATCCTTGTTGGAGGTGACACAGTACACGGTGTACAGGGTGTACAGGGTGTAAAGGATGTGACTGAGGACGCCAGTATTTGTAATAATGCTGGCTGAAGTCCTGTTGCCGATCCTGATGGACTGCCAGCCTGCCAGCCTGCCAGTCAAAAATTTCTGCTGCTCTGCAGTTTCTGGATAATATCAGACGCTGGTGCATCTCAGTGGGTGGTTAGGAGTATGATTACCACCAGTGTTTTAGGCTACGTCCACGCTAGCCCGGATAGATTTGAAGACTGCGTTTTCGTCTGAAAATGCTCTGCGTCCACACTAGCGTTTTGAGTTGTTTTCACAGAGTTGCGCGTCCACATTGAAACGGCCTAAAACGCTTACGTTCCAGTATTGCGCATGCGCAAAAGCGAGTGAGAATTAAAGAATTTTAAGAAAATCTATCTGGAGCATGTACAAACTGATAATAATCTGTTTTAGGGCTGTCAAAATTGAGAGCAATCTGTTACGCAGAGAGGGGTGGTGAAGGAAACATCAGACTTCACTCTATCTTAATTAAAGTAATTATTTTATTGTCTCTTGCCAACATCATGCACATGCAGACAACAACTTCTCAAAATGGCTCCAAATCCATTTCCTGCTCCCTTTAAATACCCTAATGACCACGCCTTCTTAATACAGACTGGCCTATAAAACAGCTGCAATTGAGACAGGCTTCCTCTTTACTGGGAAAACAAGATGGCCACCACAGAGGTAACCTGCAAAACACTTTGTTAGATAAATGCTTCCCAACAAAACAACTGCTGTATAATGCCCTCCGCTATCTTTGTTTAATTGGTCACATGACTGCATCACATGACTAAAATGCGTCATCGCTTTAGAAAGTCTGTGTTTTTGAGTGTCCACACTGTGACGGGGCAGCTCTGTTTTGAAACGTATACGTTTTCGAGAGCGTTTTCAAAACCCTGCATTTTTCCTTGAGGAAAACGCTGTCTCAGTGTGGACGGGAGACCAAAACGGAGAGAAAACGATGTGTTTTCAAACGAAAACGCATTAGTGTGGACGTAGCCTTAGCTTCTGATATGCAGATGTTTATTCTCAGGCTGAGGCAGGCCTACATTTAGTTTGACTTTATTTTCTTTGTTTTATGGTGTATTTTTGATTACATCATGTGTTTTTGTTGAAATCATAGAATCAAATCTGTTTTATCTCACATCATCATTTTGTATTAATATTTAAATTGACAGCAGTGCACCTTTTCAGGCTTTGACTTTTCCACCTCCTCGTTGGTCTGTCCCAGTGCAGCAGCCAGAGCTGGATCAAGCAGCCAGCAGCCAGACGCCTCCTGCAGGGAGACTAACTGCAGCAAAGGGTCTCTGGGTGGCTGCTCAGGCACAGCAGCTGAAAAATCTAAGATGCAATAAAAACAAAACCTGATTATGGTGCTAGATGACAAACAGAACTCTACATGATAACCATAAATTACATCTTAAAACTGTAATAATTACATAAGAGCTCCACAACAAAATCAAATGTTTACAACAGTTTGAACTTATTAAAGAAAACTAAAACTGGCAGCACCACACCAACAGTTACTGTGGTTTTAATGAATACCATCTGAAGGCAATCAAGCTGATGAAATGAAAGCTTAATATGATGTAAAGTATGTGTTTCACATGTTTTACAGAGAAAATATATGGTTTTATATATTAAATTATTTTAATCTGATTTATTGGAATATAAGACTTAAAGATTATTCAACAGGAGAAAACTGGATCTCAACATCAAAGCAACTGAACTAAACATTGTTATGCAGTCTCTTCCACTAAGCCTTAAACTTCCTTCATATCTACCAAGATAATGCATGCTTATTTTTTCTTATTTTATTCTAACCCAGCAAATTAACTGATGGTGTTACAGACAATAAGAAAATAAGAATTTCCATCAGTTAACCTTTTGAAAAAACACTCCTGGTAGTTAAAGCTAAATACATGCTCTCAGTTTGTTTTTTTCTTGACTGGTTTTCTTCTTCCATCATCGGGAATCCATCTGAATTGGTAAACACACAAAAAACATTTTTGAGTTCATTACAGAGAATTCCTCAGCAATCGTATCTGAATGCATGGATTTCTCAAAAACAGTCATATTCCAAGAAAAAAATCATAACCTTTTCACTTCCTGATTTAATACAATGTTAAAACAGTGCACTATTGTGCCCCTCTGCCCTTAGCATACACACTCCATGATAATATTCTTTTGACTGTCAGAGACACAAACATTCCCCTGACATACATGTTGCTATGGACCACATTACCAACTCCTACATGTAATAGCTCACATCATTTACTCTGTGTTTAACAGTCTGTGTATTCACAGAAACTGTACAAAATATCACATTGATGAAAACTGGTTTTGCTGTATTTACTCTTTTTATTGCTTGTTTGCTGCTCTAACTGATGCATATGTATGGAGAAAAATGTGTTCAACAAAGGGTCGATCCACAAGCGTAAACCGAGCTCCACAAGTGTGCACAATGACACAATGAGGACTCACATGTGCATGTTCAGTCCACACACTGAACCACACCTAAAACTATTTTTTTCCAAATGCGTACATCCTAACCTGAATAAATACTGAGTTTAAGTTCAGTGAACAATATATATATATATATATATATATATATATATATATATACACACACACAAAGGTATATATGCTCTGAGCATGTTCCTGTGCTGCCATGATTAGTGCCTCTGTGCTGTCTTTCAGATCAGGACATCTGGATACCTCTTCCTCTATCTGCCGGTGGTACACACCGTTCAGGGGTCTGTCCTTCTACAATGGCTCCTCCTCTTCCTCGGGTTTCTGCTGCCTGAGGTATTCACTGAGCACGTGGTCGGTTGTATTGGTGGATATTTGTTGTCTCATTCTGGACTGTGTTACTGACACTCACCAGTCCCCGTCCTCCTTTCTTCCACTTAGCGTACAGCCTCAGGGTGCTGAACTTAGGGTGAACCCTCCATGCATGGTCAGGAGTTTCCTTGTCTTGATGTCAGTGGCTTCTATCTCTTATTATCCCAGCCAGGTACCTGATCACGGGCAGGGCGTAAGTGATGATAGCCTGGATCTGTTCTTACTGTTCAGCTGACTCCTCAGGACCTGCCTGACCTTCTGCAGGTACTTGGTGGTTTCAGCTTTCCTAGCAGCCTCTCCACAGCTCCCATTTGCCTGTGGGATCCCCAGGTACTTGTACCTGTCCTCTATGTCTGCAATGTTGACTTCTTGTAGTTCGATCCCCTCAGTTCTGACTACCTTCCCTCCCTTTGTTGTCATCTGATTACACTTCTCCAGCCCAAATAAAATTCCTCTGTCATTGCTGTATATCTCGGTGGTGTGGATCAGTGAGTTGATATCTCGTTCACTCTAGGCATACAGCTTGATATGATCCATGCACAGGAGGTGGCTGACAAGTGCTCCATTCTGTAGTCGGTATCTGTAACCAGTCTTGTCAGTGATCTCAGTGAGGGGGTTCAGGCCTAAGCAGACAAGCAGTGGGGACAGATCATCCATCTCCTTGGTAGATCCCGCACTTGATGGTGACTTGTGCTATTGGCTTGAAGTTAGCCTCTAGTGTTGTTCGCCACATCCACATAGAGTTCCTGATGAAGGCTCTTAGGGTCCTGTTGATCTTGTACAGTTCTAGGCATTCCAGGATCTGAGTGTGGGGCTTGGTCAGCCAAGTCTTGCCGTCTCTATCAGTAGCTGGTGTTTTGTGCCTCTGGTATTCATGCCAATTCCTTTTTGTGCCCCGCTTATGTATTGAGCCATGTGCTTATTCATCTTAGCCGCTATGATGCCTGAACAGGAGCTTCCATGTGGTACTGATGCAGGTTATGTCCAGTAGTTGTATGGGCCCGGTCCCTTCTACAAACAGCTACACATTTACATAGATGTACAGATGTGTCATTTAGGTTTTACTTACCCGTTTCAATTTCCTCAAACATCACTGCGGAGTCACACACTATAACGTAAAATAGAGTCAGTACATTTCTTAAGAATTTGCTAAGGAACACTAACTTACTGATTTGCTGATATATAAATACAAAACAATAGTATAATATACTAATATAATAGTATAAAAGTATTTAAATGTACATCACTGTCACCTTTCTAATCAGAATCTTGATTTCTTGTAACAAATATTTTAAAGTCAATGTCATTTATTGCTTTTGGATCGTCTGAACCTGACTCAGATATTCTGCTCTTAAATTTATCATCGTACTCTTTTTATTCACATTCATCTGTCTGACAAAAACAGATTAATATTTCATCTTAACATGTAATGTCTCCACATCATACTATGTTTCTGGCTTCCGAGAGTCTTACAGCAGGTTAGAATATTATTACAATATTTAAACTGTATTTAAATCAACATGTTGATAAACACCACCTATATTTAATCATTCAAGTTCAGACACATTGGCTCATTTAAAGGGTCTTTTTCATTGTTTTTACTCTTTTGTGCAGCAGAGAAGAAAATGGCTCTTTATGGAAGGAACTACATGATCACATATTTAATAAATTACATTTCTAATTATTTAATAATTCAAAAAAGTTAGTTTCACAGTGAGGAATTGCAGCTAGATTATGACGCTAATATGGAAATGTTGGGAAAATTAGACATTTCATTTGCTGTTTAGATCAGTACGTTTATGGCTTCTGAGGTCATTATCATGACCTGCAACTTATCATAAATGGTAGTATAAATACAGCCAATTACAGCAACTGGAAAAATAAATACTGCAGCAACTGTGCAGTGAATGTTTGACATTTAACATTTCAAATACAAATATGTTGGTTTCTTTGTTTTTATTTTAGAAATGCACATGTGTGTAGATGTGTGTTGTCACTCAGCTTCTACTTACTAATCGTGGATGGAGCAGCCCTGGCCGCTATGAAAAAAAAAAAAAAGTCAGGTTGAGGGTGAACATATAAGAGAGAAATAAAAACTGGCATTACCACACCGTCCATCTTTAACATGTATAAATCAATCTTAAACAGGTTGAGATTATCAGGTGAAGTCTTCACTTTGGGACACAGCGCATTACAAAGGCTGTCACAGCAAATACTGCAGCTATTTGCATACAGTATTCATGTGAATTCAAATAAAAATATGTGTTGGTCTCTTTATTTTTATTCTTCAGAAATGCATATTTGTGTAGATGCATGTTTTTGCTCAGCTTTTACTCACCACAAGAAATTGGAGCCAAACAAGACACTACGCAAAAAAAAAAAAATAAAAAAAAAATATCAGCCTGAATATTATTAGAGAAAAAGAAAAAGAAAACACTGTCCATCTTTAAAATGTATAAATCAACCTTAAACAGACTGAGGTTATCAGGTAAAAGTCTTCACTTTATATATATATATATATATATATATATATATATATATATATATATATATATATATGCGCGCTTTAACCAACCTTTTTTTTTTTAAAAAAAAAAAAATTTGTACACCGTCTGGATCCTGTTAACTGACTCTGATAGTCTGCTCTTCTATTTATCATTGTACTCTTTTCATTCAAGTTCAGCTTTCTTCATCTTCAAACTGTGTTTCAGTATTTTAGTTTAAAAAAAAAAAAACTCACGGGCTGTTGGAATATTTCTGCGCACAAGAGGTCCCTGAATCACTTCGCTGTTGTCTTTGTTGACAGCAATGAAGGCAGTGAACAAACTGCTCACTCCTGATTGGACACTGAGCTGCACCACCTTCTCCTTCACTCCTCCATGCTCTCTCTCCTCCATCTCCAGGGAGCAAATGAGAGTCTGAGCACCCAACCTGTGGACTGTTAGTCTGCAGGCAAGAAGGAAAACATTACAGAATCATATGTCATATGTGATATTGCCAATAGCTAATTATGCTTAATACTGATCGAATATAATCAGGTATATTAAATAAGTATGTTTATGTTTATTATGTCAAAAGACCCCTCTGAGTGAAAAAAATTAGGGAACAGTTAACGCTGCCTGGGCTAGGGTTACTGGGCCCCCACCTGTTCTAGCAGGAAGGGGTCCTCCCTGACTGCAAACCAGTGCACAAAGCAAGATACATGAGCAAGTTTGATGAGGAAGAACTGGTCTGGCCGGCACAGAGTCCTCAACTCAACCTGATCAATGACCAACCTCACAAATGTCCTTTTAAAAGAATGATCAAAACAACCCAAATTATCTGTGTATCTGAGCCTCAGTCTAACTTTGCTTTTTTTTTTGTGGGAATGGAGTCTCTGCCTTTGAGTCTGACAAGTAACTGCAGCTAAAAAGTCAACACTGTCACTTCATTTGATCATGACAAGTGTAGAAAAGCTCAAACTGCAGCGTAGAAATTGCTGAAAGGGAGGAAAGCTACAATAAGCTGGAAGTGAGTCAAACATTGATTGGTAGATTGTTAACAATATTGTATGCAGTTGTTCAGGACCACTGAGTCACAGGGTTAAAGTCTACTCATTGTGAAAGAATTTGTGCAAGAACACAAAACTTTGCACAGGTGTTATGAGAAGTTTACATACACTCATCATGGGCATGAATTTGATGGTATTTCTGGACTTTTAATGGTTTCTTTGGATTCTTGTTGTTCCAGGGTGGAATGATCCAAATTAGCTGGCTTATTCACATAGACTGTAATGCTTCTAATGTACAAAGAAATTATGTCATTCAGTTGTGTTGTGCATATGCATATTTTATATTATAGTTACACTGTGTACACGGTTAGGCACTTTATTGATATAAGGGCCATGTCCAGCACTCCTTCAAAGGCAGATATAGGTAAACAGCACTAAAAAGCTTTACTATTCAAAAGGTGATTAGCGTCAATTTCTGAATATTTATTTTTTAATTTCACAATATGACAAAATAAAGGATGCTAAATACTTTAACATGATATTCTTAATAACAAAATTGAAAGAAAATTGGATTTTGTTATTATTTTCCTTGAGTATTTCTTCTTCAGTCACCTTTCTCACTCACTATGTGTTAACAGACCTCTCTGGACAGAATCATACTTGTTATTAATCTCTGTCTCTCTTCCGCAGCATGTCTTTATCCTGTCTTCCTCCTCTCACCCCAACTGATCACTGCAGATGGCCCCGCCCCTCCCTGAGCCTGGTTCTGCTGGAGGTTTCTTCCTGTTAAAAAGGAGTTTTTCTTTCCTACTGTGGCCAAAGTGCTTGCTCATAGGCGGTCATATGAGTGTTAGGTTTTTCTCTGTATGTATTACTGTAGAGTCTACTTTACAATATAAAGTGCCTTGAGGCAACGGTTGTTGTGATTTGGGGCTGTATCAACAAAACTGAATTGAATTGAAGAAAATGGTATTTCCTTTCAAATTTCATGTGGCATTGAGAAAACATGACAAGGCATGCCACAAAAATAATCAGTAGGTTGTCTCTTCAAAATACAACAAATACTAGAGTGTCCAGAAGGTCAAATGGAAAAAAAATGTAAAAAATGTGTCAGGAAGTGCTGTGTGGCAGGAAGGAGTTGGACCCAAAATGCAGGCTCTCGGACTCAAGGGGTAAACTCAAAATCACAGCTTTATTGGCTGGCAAGGAAGACGCATTAAAAAAAAAAAAAAAACTACACTGGGAAATCTAAGTTCAAGGAAACACAGGGACAGAGTAACACACCGCAATGAAGGAAGACGTGACACTGACACAGAGACACACAGGGCTTAAATACACTGGGGGAATAACGAGGGAATGAGACACAGAAGAAGAGCAGAGCTGGGGGAAATCAGAACTGACGAGACAAGGAAACAAAGTAGGATACACTCACATGAGACACAGACCTTCAAAGTAAAACAGGAAGTATAATACTGAGACACGAACTTGACACGGTGGAGACAGAACAACTAAGAAACAGAGACATAACCATAAAGCAGAGAACTCTAAGAACCAAAAGACTAGAGATGATAAATAATACGCAGAGTGAAATCCTGGAACACAAGAAACTAGACTCAAGGGAGCAACAAAAGACCAACCATGAGAACATAATTCACAATACAGAGTGACAAAAAACACAGGAAACTCAACACATACCAAGACACAGACCAAGAAACACGGACTTTACACAGAACAGAGGGGGCACAGAGCAACATGAGGGGCAAGGGATCAAAACTAGAAACCATAGAATAAATCACATGCGAACTCGACAAAATACTAAAAAAAAAAAAAAAAAAAATCACAAAGAACTAAAAACGCTGGGTCAGGAGACCCAGGACCCTGACAAAATGTTATTATTTGAAATGGAGTCACTTGGGTCTCACAAATTAAAAATATACATATATTCTATTTTGACAGGACAACCTACTGATATTTTTGTTTTAGCAGTACAACGTAGTTCAAAAGAGCATTTTTTGAAGAAAATATCTTGTGTAGTATTTAATATTTGAAGTTAAAATTTCACAGTAGTCGTTATACGTGCCCAAACTTTGTACCATAACATTTTTATGAAAATCATGGATGGTTGAGCAGAAGTCCTGTGTTGATTTCAAACAGAATGACCCATGAGCTGGGTTTGGCTTTACTAACTGTTTGAAGTTATTTTTTAACAAGCAGCTAGTAGTTTGTGTAGTACAAGAAAAACTACCCATTAGCTTAAGAAATTCCTGAGCTGTCCTTAAAGTAACACCAAAGCTGGGTCCGCTCCCTAGACCTCAAAGAAAGGCTGCAGCTTGGCAGAAATCCCACAGAAGGAAACAGAGGCAGTCAGGACAAAGACAAACTATGAAAGAGAGAAAGCAAGAGAAGTGCAATTTGGTGTATAAACACATGGAGAGTGAAAATAAAATGAAGATAAAATGCTCAGTGTATCATGGTAAGCCACCAACAACCCAGTTGCAGCATACCTAAAGGATGGTTTAGGGTCATCTGATACAGCCCCAACGGGAAAGTATTGATGAGTAATGTTAAAAATAGAGATAGTGTCTGAATTTAAATAGTGTCATGAATTAAAGAAAAAAAGAATGCTTGGACACTGCTATCATAATGGACAGGTTTTTGACAGGGCCCCCACAACTATGTCTCCAAACCAACTTCCTTCCAAGCCAAAGACTAGAAAATACGATGAAGCATATCTTGCCTTTGGCCTCACCTGCACAAGTGCCAAGGTAGGTCTCCCCGGCAGAATTAGTTTCCCCTGTGTCGGGAGCAGGCGCTGGGCTCTCCAAATCACGGACAAACAGAATCCCACATTCTGGATTTTTAGTTCACAAACACTTCTTATAATGACTAACTATCCCTGACATTTTGACACTTTATACAGTAAAGTTACAGTGGAATACAAATAATGACAGGCTGATCCTGCCACAATTTGTTCCCCCTGTCCAAATCATGGACAAGATTTTCTTGTAAAACAAAGGGGGGGCCTAGCAAAAAAAAAAGTTTGGGAACCACTGACGTAACCGCAGTAATCAGGCTGAAGGAGTCCTGACAGTATCTTGCACAGATTTATTTCTGCTGCTGATGGATTTGCCTCTAAAAGTCAGACAGACTTTGTTTTCTTCTCTAAACAAACACTATGACAGTGTGCAATGTACAGACAAGTCTGTCATTCTTATACAAAAGCAGGCTCTGAGGACACAAATTAGTTGTTGTTGGTGATGTTCCTGTGTGTGTCAATCTGTCTGTTCTTAGTGTATTTTATAGTAAAAGTGTCAGATTATTGCACAAAAGTGTTTGGACTTGAATTCAAACAATGTCTCCTTGATTTCACACAAACTGCAGACTGAGATTACTCTGTCATGTCAAATATGTTTGTGATCAGTAATGATATACTATTAGATGTTATGATACCCCTAATCCAAGAAATAATCATTAGGAAAAAGTGAAACATGTTTAGAACTAGACAAACAGCATTAGATCTGGGTATTATTAACTGTTTTCCAGTAAGTAGAGTTACATTTCTGAAAATACTGTTTTGAATTCAATACGTGGAAACTCACAATTCAAAACAGAAGTGTTGTTTGTGTTAAACTGTTTACCCAGTGTCCTCTGCAGGTCTGAGACTGAAGTGCAGCTGGTTCTCAGAGCGATGACCTGCCAGGCTGTACTTCAGCGTCACACAGCCCTCTGCTGCCTCTGAGCTCTGACACAGAATTACAGTGTTAGAAGTCACGTTAATTACTGTCATCAAATACCTAAACAACAACATGAGAGGCTGCTGCTCCTACCTGTCCAGTGAGCTGGGCATAAATCAGTGACCTCTGACCCTGGAAAAGTGTTGTGATTGGTGGAGAGAGGACAGTGACAGACACTTCCTTTGGTAAATCCCATGTGACTGAGATGTCGACCACAGCTGGCTGCAGAGCAAATCGCAGCGACTGCATCACCTGAAAAATAATGAAAACTCTCCAAATATACACAAACAGCTGGAACAGACATTTTACTCACTGCAGGTCTGGTCTCAAAGATGTATCTGCTGCTGCTGTAATGATTAACTTGACTTAATAATAATAATAATAATATTATTATTATTATTATTATCATATATAACATGTTTGAACATACATACATGCACATAATCAACCATACATTCAGACATTTATTCCAACATGCAAACTATGGACCAAAATACAGGGGAAAGATCAAGGGTAAGGTAACCGATAAATGCTTTCTCTCTTTCATAGCTTGTCTTTGTCCTGACTCCCTCTGTTTCCGATCCCGGTCCGTGTGTCACCACCTCCAGCTGATGAAAGGGAGAGATGCTTCCATTGCAGAGAAATTTTCCAAATCACTTTATGGCAACCTGTCCAATTTGGCCAAAAGACTCCGCCCACTGGTAAATTCGGGCATACGGGTGGGCGAATCCCTCACTTCCACTGAATCTCTGCTTCTCCTTCTGGTCATCCTCAGTCTCAACTAGATCACTAGGTCACTTCAAGCCTCAGCAGATTCAGGAGCTGAGCAGAACCTAATTGATATTAGGTTAGCTAACGAGTTACATCTCCCTTTGGTCCTGTTAAATCCTCCCATCCCTGCTACAGCCCTTAATAACCAATTTTTCACTACCATTACCCACCAGACCAAAGCCATCAGTATTATTACCTGAGGCAATAACCAGACCCAGGAGAGGGTTCCTTTACTCTGGGGTGGAGACAAGGAGACCGCTTCCAGTCCTGCAGCAGCAGGGAAGTTCTCCTGTTCTCCTGGCATCAGCAGTTTGTGACGACCCCCCTCACTCTGCCCATTCATATGGTGTTGTTCAAAAGTGAATTTAAAACATGGGAGGGGCATGGTGCCAATGACCTGCCCCTGTTCACCTGCCAGACAAAAGCCAGTGTCAGCATGCCCCCCCAAAGAACCCTCAATGTCTACGTGTATTTAAAATTGAGGTGGGCACCGGTACTAGAAGTGAGGCTGAACAAACACACTGCCTTCTTTGAATCGCCATTTCAAAATTAAAACACTTATTCACAACTGCTCCCATTCTCATCCACCCCTCACAGTTGTGTATTGTAGAAGTGGAAGCATCAGACTCTGGTGTTGGAGCAGTCCTCTCACAGTACTCAGGTTCTCAAGGCAAACTACAAGCCTGTGCCTTCTTTTCTCGCAGTCTCTCCCCAGATATTATGATGTAGATGACCGTGAGTTGTTGGCTGTAAAATTGGGCCTAGAAGAATGGAGACACTTACAAGGGGGGCAGAGCATCCTTTTGTGATCTGGATAATCATAAGAACTTAACCTATTTAAGGACAGCCAAGAGACTGAGAGCCCATCAGGCTCGCTGGTCACTATTTTACGCACGTTTTAACGTCTCTGTTTCCTACAATCATATCCCTGCTTCCTCAGGCAAAACTGTAATAATCACCATATTTAACAGTTTTTTAAAGTTAGCCCACCGTATAGCCTTGAAAAAAAAAAAAACTGTCTTCAGTTGCTGAGACAGCTAAATTGTTAACAGATCATGTTTTCCGAGTCCATGGTATTCCGGTGGAGATCATGTCTGATCAAGGCCCTTGGTTTACTTCACAGGTGTGGAGGTCATTTTGTTCAGCATTAGGAGGCCGGGTCAGTCTCAGCTCTGGATATCATAGCCAGACCAGCAGCCAAACAGAGCAGATGAAACAGGAGCTGGAGGCTACACTTTGCTGTCTCACTTTCAACAACCCTTCAACCTGGTCATCATATCTCCTCTGAGTGGAGTATGCACACAACTCTCACACTTCATCCGTTACTGGTTTCTCTCTCTTTTGAAATCTCCTTAGGATACCAACCACTTTGTTCCCAGAAACAGAGATAGAACTGGCAGTTCCCTCAGTGCAGCAGCGACGATGTCAACGTGTCTGGACACGGGCCAGAGAGACATTAGTCTGGAAAGATGAGCGCTAGCGCCGTTAAGCAGACCACAACAGACCACGCACTCCCAGGTAGCTACTTGGGCAGAAGGTATGGCTTGCTGCAAAAGATATTTCCCTAAAGTCACTGTTGCATTTACCCATACAAGGTGGGGCTCGTTCATTAGCCCCGAGGTAGTTAAACTGAAGCTACCAGCATCTTGATGCATAATCAATCATCCAGGTAAGTAAATCCCCAAAAGTTGATTCTGTTCATCTGGATGTAGCGTTTTCAGTGGGAGAAATGTTTTGTCACTCAACTAAGTGACTTCTTCAGTCTCAGCTGACTGCAGGTTTCCCCAATCTTATAAACAGAACATTTGCATTATGACTGAAACCAGCCCAGTGAAGGAACAATGGGCTGGGAGGTCAGTTCCTTGATCAAACACTCATGAACATTGATCAACAACCACTGATCAATGGCCATGAGCACCATTCACAGAGAGTTGGGGAATGGCTGCAATCACAGCATTGTACGTTACCAATTCATTCTGTTTTGCAGTATAAGTCAGTAAGTGACCGGTGACTGGCTGCTCCAGCCAATGATGCGATTCACATTCGTATATACGCAGCTAATCAACATCGTTGACAGGCTATGACAGCGTCCTTATGTGCCGACACCGATGTTTTAGCTAGCAAAGCAGCGTGGCTGATGTGCAGGATCTTGGATGTGCGCCGGCATGGTCGTGGCTGCCAGTCTTGGGTAGACTGGGAAGGGTACTGTACCTCAGAGTAAAAAGACTGCATGTGTGAAATAATGTCAAGGAGATCTGTCGAAAAAATTAGTTAAAAATCAGAGAAGAGAACCGATCAAGAGACTTGGTCCAGTTGAAGATGTGCAGACTTTTTAAGCAGTCACTAGAATACATGGCAGGGAAAACAGATTGAGGTGGATTAAGGAATCTGCTGATGGTGTCAAACAAAAACCTTTGATTGGATTTATTACCATTGATCAAAACAGCAGAATAAGATTTTGTGTCTTTTATGAGTTGGTTAAGTATGTTTAGTAAGTCCTTCATATGGTGTCATTATCCTCCTTCATAATTGTGTTTATTGTCTTACTTTTGGTTGCATCCTGTCAGTCCCTGTGATGAACTGAGCGTGACCTCCTCCTTCCTTGGCCATCCCATTGATGAGAGCCGAGCTGGCCCCTTCCCCAATCCCAAAGGAGAAACACCTGCAATACAACAGTTTTCTCTGAGTACGCAGAGGACATGTTGGACATTCTGGGAATTGTGTAGATGTAGTTGTTTTTTTCTGGTTTGCGAGAATACAGCAGTTGTTTTAAAAACAGACACACTTGGCATATAGCACATATAATCACATTTTTTTGTTTTACCTGTGGGAACCTGAATTCTTCTTCACCAGATCGATCACTTCTTTGGTGTTCCCCACCTCTCCATCAGTAAAGACAAACAGCTAGAGAGCAAATTTTTTACACATAAGGACCTAACACCAGACCCACAAACACACAGCTTGTTCTGAGAGCTGAGTTAGTTTTCAGAAATAGTAACTGGGCTGTGTTTTATTAGTGCTTTTCTACTCTGCTTGAGCACTCAAATCTCTTTATGCAACATGTCTCATTCACCTATTCAAATAAAATGGGTGAATACAGGCCCTTTTTTCTATGGGTTTCTATAAAGCAGTAACATGCGCATACTAACTCTACATCATGGACATTGGGATCAAGAACACATTGCCATGCAGCCAGGAATCGAACCACCAATGTTCTTATGAGCAGATTATCTGCTGCACAACCTGAGCCATAACCACCCTAGGAAAGTGTCCCACTTTATGTGTTACCTGTCTGGGCTGATTGGGAATGCAGGGCTGGCTGTAAATATGTTTGATGGGCTCCAGGATCTCTGTTCCTCCAAGATCAGCCTCCATCTGCTCAACTTTCTTCAGAGCCTCCTCCATGGTCTGCTGGCTGTACTCCACACTCTTACTGCCATCACATAAACACATGCACCAAAACATCCATTAAGATAGCTTAACAAGGACAGCGGGGCCTTTGTTGTTGTTGTTGAGACTCACAGGAAGATGTGTTCATATCTGGACCCAAAACTGTAAATGTTGAAATAGCAGCCAATTGGTAAGCTCTTCAACAGGAGCAGCAGAGTGTCCTGAAGGGAAGAGGGAAAAGATGGTGAGGCCACTGTGTGAGAGGAACGCTGTGAAAGAATATCTATCTAACATGAGTGTAAGAACAAATGATGGATACCTTGGCACTGCGGATGCGAGTATTACTCATACTTCCAGATCGATCCATTAAGAACACAAACTCCCCAAATGAAGCCGTTGAAGACATCACAGACTGGGGGAACTCAGGGTACAGACTCACCATCACCGCTGGATCACCCATCAGGGAGCCTGAAAAATCAGAGACAGAAAAAGCTTAAAACAACATCGCCTTTAAGTGTTTATTCAAACATATTGAACTCCTGAGTTGATGAGTAAAGATAATTTGCTAATAAAAATGTATCTAACAACCTCTCCCATTTTCACTCACCCGGCTCAGCAGAGGTCTGTCCTGCCTCCACCACAGCAGTGGGCTGGTGGGCGTCTTTGTAATAAATCAGCAGTTCAACATCTCTGTCAAACTTGTGTCCTGCAGCCAGCTTGACCTGCACACCACAAACACATTCATATTTATTCCTCAGTAATAAGTAACAACCACACACAGCAGACACATCAGCACTCTACCTACCGTGGCCTGGGTTTGATCAGTGTTGAGGTACTGCAGAGGGTCCAGGGAACAGTTGGACTCTACTTTAGAGATTGGACGAGGAGAGGACACTCGGGCAGAAAAAGACAGACTGTAGGGCACCAGAGAGGCTGGAACAGAAGTCACCTGGACACCTGCACCTGCACTACCTGCACACAGCATCAGGTTAGAAATGCTGTAAACAATAAGTCTGCTCACAAGAAAAAACTTCAGCTGCTAAAAACCTCTGCTTCGAATAAGGATTTCAGTAAAATTAGGTATTTTTAAAAAAACAGTTCTATTTCAGCTGTTCAGGAATAACTAAATTATCAGAGTACAAATGATAGAGAACCATGCATCTGTGTGAGCAGCTTTACAATTTAACAGCTGTACTCTGTGTGTTTTGCAAATGTTCCACATACTTGATCAATTCTAATAGAAAACTGGAACATACACAAATCCCCATAACAATTTTATATATTCAAATTTCACTTGCAACATATCAAGCTGACAAGAAAATCTGAAAAGTTACAGTCTGTGGTTACTCAACACATCTGCCTCTGGTTTCTTACAAAGTTTATAATATGAAAAATATCTATATCACTTTTTCTTCTAGAAAATGAAGTTGGATCTTGACTTAATTTTCTGCCATTCATTGTATTCTGTCAGTGTTTTGAATGTTTGTTAAAGACCTAATATGGTTTAAACATTTCTGGTCCAAGTATTCTGAAGTTGTCCTACCCTGAGGTTGGTATCGAGGGTTGAGCACAGCAGGCAGACAGAACCTCAGACCATCATCAGCCTGCACAGCCAGCTCAGTGACGTACTCCAACCTGATGGAGGCGCTCTCTCCTGGAGGCAGACTGCCCACACGCAGAGAGAATATATCTGGACTCTGATCACTCTCCTCCAATAGGAAGGCCTGCTGACCGGAGCTCAGAGCATCATCATACTCCTCACGAGCCTGAAGCACAGCTGACACATGTCAGTGACATTCACTGTGTTTATTTTGAAGCTCACTTATAATCAGGTTATATTTACTGTCCAGCTCACCTTCTGTTTCTCCTTCAGCTCAGCTACAATCTGTGTCTGTCCAATCTGAGCGCTGAAATGACAGACAGCAGCATCTCCAGGCAGAGGGAAGACAAAAACAGCCTCTAATGGTTTGTCCTCCTTGTTCTCATAGTTCAGAGTGGAGACCACTGTAGCCACATGGTCCCTCGCCTCCAGCTCCACCTCAATGCTCTTCAGAGGAACTGACAGAGAAACAGAATTAGAATAACTACATAAACCATACTGATGTTTTGCAAATGTTGATTCACAGATTGTGTCTTGTGTTATATTTCAGCCACACAAAAGTTAACTATTAACAAGTTGATACTTAAACCTGACTGTTCGATAGTGTCGCAATGTGTTTTTATTTTTATTAATATTGATTCATTTATTTATTTATTCATTTTTATCCATTAATTTTCCTCTTTACTTTTCTACTACAAGGATATACTCTGCATGACCCGTAGCCATATGTAGCAGCAGCCCACTGCCCAGGATGCAGATGGTCAACTTTACCAACTTGTACAGAGTGAGCTTGCTGCCATCCTGAACTCTCCACCAGTAAGTCTGGGAGACCCAGACGTTTTTATTATGTATGCTTTGGCCAGTAGAAGATGAAAATGGCCACGAACCTCAATGCAATTCTCATGCTGATAGTTGAGTACAGCCTCAGTCAGGGTGAAACAATTAGATATTATTATTTGTTACTACAACTGATTAAAGTCTTTACATTTGAATGTTACATGAATGAAAAGAGTCTGCAGAGAAAACTTTACTTCCTGTCAGTACCTGGTTCCCTCTGGAGAGTTAGCAGACCACAGCGGTTCATAATCGTACCTGTGAAACAAAAACATAGTGATATTAATATTAAAAACAAGAAATATTTCTCATCTATGCAGCCTGGAACAATGCTCTACTTTATATATATAGTATATACATATACAATTCTGCATTTAAGAAAATGTTTCCTTAAAACAAAAACTTAATATGACATTTAAAGGGTTGTTTTTGTTGTTTTTAGTTTTTTAACAAATGAAACAAAAACACTGGAGTTCATTTTAAACGCCCTGTATTGTTTTTCTTTAGATTTTTTTTTTTTGTTATTGCTCATTAATAAGACAAAAGTATTTCTTATCCGATTAATCAACGGTATATTCGATAGAATTATAAACTATAGCTGCAGCGTTAGTTGAGTTTGAGCATAACTGTCCTTTAACCTCTTAGGAATTTTGCAGTTGATTGGGGTGAAACTCGGGACAAATGTAGTGTGGGTGCAGGTAACATTTAGGATTTCAATGAATCATGGACGAAGAAGCACATTAGCAGCAAAAGTAAAAAGAAAAGTAAATAAAAACTTAACTGGTAAAAACAAGAGCTCCAAGAGCTTTATTTCGCTTAATTTCCGGTGTGTGTTAGGGGCAACAACAAAGGACACAAAGATGCGCTACCGTAAAGCTTACTGAAAAGGCGCGAGAAATTTAAGCGTCGGATAAGAGGCGGCTGACTTCACCGTGGCACACGAACGACGGGGGAGGGGGGGCTCTACTGGTAACATGGCGCTTCTTATAAATACAGCGCAATCCATTCAGACACTTTATCAGGTGACAATGATAAAAGGGTGATTAAAAATTTATAACAGAATATGCGCACAAAGAAGGATGAAATAAAAATAATTAAACTTAATTTAATTTACTATTATAACGCTGAGTGTACTCTCAGTGTTGCTGTTTATTTCTAATATGGCAGCTGCGCATTAGAGCTCCGAAACTTTAAATATTAAAACATCAAGAGTTACTTTCGCGTAGATGCTTCGGTTTGTCAGCAGATCATATCAAATTATCACTGAAAAATATGAACTTAATTATCAGTTGAGTCAAAAACATCGACCAAATTGATTTTTATTTATTAAACTGAAATCCTTGAATGCGTTCTGTGTTTGTATCTGCAAATCCAACAGTGTGAAACAATTCATTCCAATCAATTTAAAACTGCAACTCTGAACATATCCTGCTCCTGACCAACGCAGTAGAGTGCGTTACATAGAGTGCATGCTTTATGGGAGCGGTTTTCTTAAGAGAAAACAAATTCTCCTTGACCCGTTAAATCGTCTAAACGTCAATGACTCGACACGCGTCTTACTAAGATTACGTCTTCGCTTCTACAAAGATTCGCATAATGTGAGGAATCTGCGACTAGAAAAATATGGATTATTTTTACACGGAGTGAAATGTTGAAAAACGCCACCAGAAAACCAGTTAAGATGGAAAACCGAGGACTTTTTCCATGCGTTGATAACTTCTGACTTGAAACTTGCATCTTTCTTCTTGTGACAGAGTGACTGTGCACCTAGGCAATAATAACCTTTAGAACCTAAGGCAGTAGTTCTTTTTCACAAAACACAAAAC
Organism: Neolamprologus brichardi; assembly: GCF_056152115.1. Taxonomy (NCBI): domain Eukaryota; kingdom Metazoa; phylum Chordata; class Actinopteri; order Cichliformes; family Cichlidae; genus Neolamprologus; species Neolamprologus brichardi. The sequence continues at coordinate 12,434,086 of NC_142117.1, read as the reverse complement.
TATTTGAAATTGTTTTGAAGCAGTTTTGAAATTTTTTTTTTTTTTACTTTGACCCGAAAGCATTTTTTTTTAAAAGGCAATAATGAAAACTGAAATAGAAACCAATGATGTGACATTAGGAATGAACTGACGGACAAACTCATGAAGAACAGGATGGTTAAAATCCACCTGTCAAATATGAAAATATGGCACTCGAGATCCCAAATGAAGAATCGTGCGCAATAGAAGCTTACCTGTGTGGACAGGTAGTTGTATCCGGGCAGGTTGATTACAGCTCTTTTCCCTTGTAGTAGTTTACAGACCCCATTGCAGAAACAAGTCACTGCTGTCGGATACGTCCCATTTCCTTGTTCTTCTTCTTCTTCCAGTTTAACGGCAGCTTGCATCCATCGAAGTTGCATTACTGCCACCCTCTGCTGTTACTTAGACTGCACTTAGCTCTTTAAATCCTCTTCAACAATCCCGTTTTTCTCAGAAACCGAAGAACCGCTCCTTTCCTTTCATGACATCCTAGCCAGTCAACCACCTTTTCAAACCTGAGTTCCCCCCTAATTCCCAATTCTACCCTCATCATTCTCCTATGGTTATCATACCTTCTGCAGTTAATAAATACATGCTCAATTGTTTCCATAACACCACACCAATTACATTACACAGCCCCGTTAAATGTTTCCCCATCCTAAAAAGCGTGCCATTCAGGAAACAATGCCATGTTCTTATTCTACACATAACAATCTCCTCCCGCCTATTCATTCCCTTAATTCTTTTAACTTCTACTGTATTTTGCACCCTATACAATTGGGTGGGCGGAGCTATCTGTAGCTTGTTTGTTTTCTTTTTGTTTACTTGAGAATAGCTTCTGTGAGTTTCATTTTTACTTTGCAATAGCTCTGAAGTGCTAAAAATCTTACTTAAAATAATTGAGCTTACTCTTCCGCGTTATTCGGTAATTTACTGTGCATACCTTTCATTAATCAGCACAAATAAGGTTGTATAGTTGGCTTACAGATCATAGAAATAGTTCAAAAGAAATTTGAAGAAATACTGATTAAACAGCATTTATAACACACAACATCGAACTGAAGGCAGTATGGTGTAAGTAGATCTGCTTCTGTTGAAGGTGAAGGCACATTAAGAAAATCCTCATAGACCCGTGCTTCTTTCTTCACTCTGCAGCCCAACACGACATTTCCAGCTTCCACACACTCGGACACACATCTTGCTAAAATAGAAAAGTTATTATGAGAACAAATCAAATAAAAACACACTACAGCATCAAACAGTGTTTAAAAGAATATTTTATTTGTTGTCTCATGGGTACGACCATTCTGAGCAAGGAGTGTCTGTGTCTAACAGACACTACATATAAGATCTTATATGTAAAAAAAATTTTTGCAGCCAACATGAAAATGGTGAATAAAGTTTTGTCTATGACTTTATTACTGATGCTCATCAGTAAAACTCTCAGGCAGACCCACTATTTTCAACATCAACACATTCCATTTGTTTTGCAGTTTTACAGCAGAACCGTGCTGGAAAAATAGCTGCACAGTTGATGAATGACCTCTTTTTAGTTTCAAAGAGACATGAGGGATACTTCCCAAAGTCTGACCTGCATCGATCCATCCGCTCAGTGTCCATGGTTACCATATTTGCTGCAGAAGCTGCTGTGAATCAAACAGCTGACACTGCGATAATTAACGGGAGATATGAGTGTTTTTATTTTTAATGATAAAAGAATTTTGTGACTTGGTTAACTGAAGTTAACTTATAGTTAGGAGTGTCAAAGATAACTCTCATGTGATCTGTGTCCTTGGAAATCTGGACTCATGTGGACTGTTAAGAACTGCACACAATTATACTAAAATAAATAGGCTATTTGTCAGGGTTCTGGGTCTGAGCAACCCAGGATCCCTGAGCAGTTATGGACTGGTTATATTATATGTATATTTGGTGTTGCTGTCTCTCTTCTTCCTGTTTGCGGATGTGTGTATGTGTTTCTGCGGGCGCCTTCAGGCCGGGTGGGTGTGGCCCTGCTGGTGGACTGGCCACACCCGAAGCCACACACCTGCTCCTGATCAGGCCTCGTCGGGGAGCTACTTAAGAGAGTCTTGGAGCTCCCACCGACGCGGGATCATTTCGTGAGACTTCCCGTCAGTTCTCCAGTTGGTCTGTTTGTGAGTGTGAGCTTACCAAGTGAACTGAGGGTACTAACTACTGCCTCTATTTTCCCAGGAAGGATTGCTGGACGAGAGGGCAGCAGACACAGAGTGCACTGGCACGAGGGAGCGGACACACGAGCACAAACTGTTATGTTGTGGCAGGGATTTGTCCACCAGGGGGCAACAGTTGTTGGGGAGTTTTCAGTCTGTGGGGCGCATGCCCCGGTTCTCTTAATAAAGAAGTAACTGTGAGTTAAACATGGTCTCCGTGGTTCCTTAGTCCTAGGATATCACATATGGCGACGAGGATAAAGGCCAGGTGTTGCTGTGAAGTTACACCGTGATAAGTGACTTATGGAGTGAGGTTGGCAAGTGGTACAGCGCTAGCATCTGTTGGAAGCGGAGCGTAACCCTCGGTGTGGAATAATGGCTACCACTTTGGGCTCGGTGGCACCGTTCGACAGCGAGCTGCAATCCTGGGAGGAATATTGTGAGATTTTGGATTACTTCTTTGTGGCGAATGATATTAAGGAGGAGGAGAAGAAGCGAGCGGTACTGTTGAGTTGCGTGGGCGCACGGACCTATGCCCTGATTAGGAACCTACTCAGTCCGGTCAAGCCAGGGGATCGGTCTTATGCTGAGTTGGTGGGATTGTTGAACAATCATTTTCACCCTAAGCCGAGTGAAATTGTGCAGCGGTGGAAGTTTAACACACGGAATAGAAGGCCGGAGGAAAGTGTGGGCGATTATGTAGCGGAGCTGAGGAAGCTCGCACAGGACTGCAACTTTGGAGACTCCCTGACGGTGATGCTGCGGGATCGTTTAGTATGTGGAATAAGCGACGACAGGATACAGCGCAGATTGTTAGCAGAGGATTTGCTAACATTTGAAAAGGCGCTGAAGTTTGCTCAAGCAATGGAGGCTGCTAACAGAGACATTGTGGATTTGAAAAGCATGACGGAACAGTCGCGATGCACTAAAGGATTAGGAGCGGTGAACAAGATGGAGGACGGCGGCTCGACGTCACAACTGGTTGTCAGGAAGTGCTACAGATGTGGAGGGCTAAATCATGTGGCCAAGGACTGCAGGTTTGTTTCAGAAAAATGCCACAACTGTGGAAAGGTGGGACACATAAAAAGGGTCTGCCGAATGAAAATGGAACAAAAAGGAGGGCGTAGCAGACAAGGTAAACAAGCCCATTTCTTGGAAGAGGAGAATGTGGAGAGTGAGGAAGAAGGAGCTGAAATGCACCACATAAAGGCAAGTGTGACTATGTATAATGTGCAGGAGGAGATTAGCATCCCAAGGGAGGAACCAATCAGACAGAAGCTAAAAGTAAATGGACAGAATGTGACATTTGAAGTAGACACAGGCTGTGGCTACACTATCATGTCGAAGGAGTCATTTAAAAAACTTTTTGAAGGCAGTAATGCACCCAAAGTAAGCAAGTGTGGAATCAAACTGAGAACGTATGGAGGCCACAAGGTACCCGTGTGGGGAGCAGCCCAAGTGCAGGTGGAATTCAGAGACAGTAAAAAAAAACTGGATGTGGTGGTGGTTGAAGGGGCTGGAACTAGTTTGATGGGTCGGGGATGGATTAAGGCCCTCCAATTAGATTGGCAACCTGTACATAAGATAGAAGGCAGAGATGATGCCTTACAGCGGATACTGGCCAGACATGAAACAGTGTTTAAGGATGAGTTGGGAACGCTGAAGGGGTTTGCAGCAAAGATACATGTCGCCAGTGATGCCAAACCGTGCTTCTATAAGCCCCGATCAGTTCCGTTTGCTATGAAAAAGAAAGTGGAGCAGGAACTGGAGAGACTGTTGGAGGAGAAGATCATCCAACCAGTGAAATTCTCAGAGTGGGCCGCACCCATCGTACCCGTACTAAAGCCAGACTCCAGCGCCAGAATTTGTGGTGACTACAAACTGACTGTTAACAAGGTGTCGCCTGTAGAACAATACCCCATTCCACGAATGGAGGACATGATAGTGGGGCTGGCGGGAGGAGAAAAATACACCAAGTTAGATATGAGTCACGCATATCAACAGGTTGTACTGGATGAGGAATCTAGAAAGTATGTCACAGTGAACACACACAGGGGTTTGTTTACATACACCAGGTTGCCATTTGGTGTAAGTTCAAGTCCTGCCATTTTTCAGCGCACCATGGAGAGTGTGTTGCAAGGTCTGACCAATGTCGCAGTGTATCTGGATGACATCATCCTGACGGGAAAGAATGACAAAGAACATCTTCAAACACTGGATGAAGTGCTGCAGCGCTTGGAGGAGGCGGGCCTGCGCTTAAAAAGGAGCAAATGTCAATTCATGGAGAAGGAAGTGACATTTTTAGGACATCGGGTGGATAAGACCGGTTTACATCCAGTGCCAGCAAAAGTGAAAGCAGTGCAGGAGGCGCCACCCCCAAAATCAGTCACAGAACTCAAAGCTTATTTGGGGTTGTTGAACTTCTATAATAAGTTCTTGCCAAACTTGTCCACACTGTTGGCCCCACTACACAAGCTTCTGAGAAAGGGGGAACCATGGTGTTGGGGACCAGCACAGGAGAAGGTTTTCTGCAAATCAAAGGAACTGTTGCAGTCAAGCAGTGTATTGGTACACTATGATGAGCAAAAAGATTTAATTTTTTCTTGCGATGCGTCCCCCTATGGAGTGGGAGCAGTACTAGCTCACCGCATGCCAGATGGTCAGGAAAAACCCATTGGGTTTGCATCACGTACCCTGAATGCAGCAGAAAAGAACTACTCACAGCTGGATAAAGAAGGATTGGCTGTAATATTTGGTGTACAGTATTTTCATAAGTACCTGTATGGCAGGAAGTTCATGATTATCACAGATCATAAGCCTTTGATAAGTTTGTTCCATGAGTTGAAGGCCGTCCCTCAGATGGCGTCACAGAGGATCATGCGATGGGCGGTGTTATTAAGAGCCTATGAGTATGTCATTAAATACAGAGAAGGCAAAAATAACAGTAATGCTGATGGTCTGAGTCGTCTCCCTCTTCCAGAGAACCTCCCTAAAGAGGTAGCAGCTGAGGACCAAGTGTTGATGGTAGATCAGGACCAGGAGGGCGTGATGACATCTGAGCAGCTGCAAAGATGGACAACCAAAGATCCCATACTCTCCAGAGTGCGTGAGTATGCTTTGAGAGGATGGCCCACTACGCAGCATCCTAATTTTCAGCCCTACAGACAGAGACAACAGGAGCTGAGTGTGCAGGATGGGTGTGTGCTGTGGGGGGCGAGGGTGGTGATACCAGAACGAGGTCGACGCCCCCTTTTGGAACAGCTACATCAGTCACACCCAGGAATAAGCCGCATGAAGGGCCTGGCCAGAAGCTACATGTGGTGGCCGCATATGGAGAATGACATTGAAGACAAGGTGAGGTCCTGCAGTACATGTCAAGAACATAGACATAGGCCTCAAGAGGCACCGCTACACCCCTGGGAGTGGCCAGAAAAGCCCTGGAGAAGGATACATATCGATTATGCTGGCCCGTTTTTGGGTAAAATGTTCTTAGTAATAGTGGACGCCCACTCCAAATGGTTAGATGTGTATCCAGTCCCATCCGCTACAGCAGCTGCAACCATAGACTGCCTGAGAAACTGTTTTAGCACGCACGGCCTTCCTGAGATGGTGGTCTCAGACAATGCCCAGTGTTTTGTAAGTGCACAAACTAAAGAGTTCATGGCAAAGAACGGAATCACTCACGTCACCTCCGCTCCATATCACCCAGCATCCAATGGGTTGGCAGAAAGAGCAGTGCAAACGTTCAAAGAACTCATGAAAAAGAGTACTGGAGACACACTGGCAACCAAGTTAAACAGGGCTCTGTTTAGTTACAGAATCACACCGCAGTCCACAACAGGGAAGTCTCCCGCTGAGTTGATGATGGGCCGGAAGTTGAGGTGTACTCTTGATCTCATACACCCTGATTTGAAACAGAAAGTGACAGCAAAACAAGACAGCCAAAGACTGTATCATGATAGACATGCCAAGGAGCGCATGTTTGTTATTGGAGACACAGTATGTACCAGAAACTATGGCAGAGGACCCAAATGGATACCAGGACTTATACAGGAGATGACGGGGCCTGTTTCCTACTTGGTGATGCTGGGCAATGGGACAGTGGTGAGGCGTCACGTAGATCAGCTGTTTGCCCGCCTGGAGCCGTGCCTGGCAGCAGGAATGCCTGAAGGCCACCCAGGTGAGCCTCCAAAGGCAGCCCCAAACATCGGCACTGAGACAGGAGACGAGGATGAGAGACACATGGAGGTGCAAGTTACACCAGTGGTGAAGCCACATATGGAGAGTAGTGATTCACAGGAATCACCTGCCACTGGGTTACGGCGATCGCAAAGAACCAAGAGACCGCCGGAGCACCTGAGAGGCTTTGTGCCGTGATTACAATAATAAGAAGGAGATTATGGTGAACTGTTATAGGTTACCCTAAGACTGTTGGATTAAAGGTTCATTATTACAGAGTGAAAATTCAATAAAGGCTGGGGACGGGGTTGTTGCAATTTTATAAAGGTGAAGTTTTTGTTTATGGGTATTTTCTGTAGTGATTAAAACTACAGAGTAGTTTCAGTTTAAGGGGGGAGGAATGTTATGTTGTGGCAGGGATTTGTCCACCAGGGGGCAACAGTTGTTGGGGAGTTTTCAGTCTGTGGGGCGCATGCCCCGGTTCTCTTAATAAAGAAGTAACTGTGAGTTAAACATGGTCTCCGTGGTTCCTTAGTCCTAGGATATTACACAAACACTGGGAGAAGACACGGAGTGGAAGTCGGGAGCACACGGGGATGTATTGTTGTGTGTACAGTTTTCACTGTAAATAAAGAGCACTGTTTGCATCGCAGAGTCTGCGTTTTGGGTCCTCATTCCCCATATCCCCACGGTCTGCCTGCCAGACCGTGACACTATTACTGAAATACACATGCTATATTATTAACTATGATATTAATATGGTGGTATTTACATTATTTACACTTCTTTCTTCAATTATTATTTAATAAAGCAGGCAAGGAGTGATTAAATATTATCATGCGCATCTTTTGTTCAGAACCAGTTTTCTTCAGTTAGCCCCCCGGCAAAGTTTTACCAGTTAAAACTGGTGGGGAGAAGCTGCTTGTTTTGCAGGGCCTGAGCTAAGAGGTGGCCATGATGGATATAAAGCACTGGTTATGGTCTTTAAGCTGCCCTGCACATCTTATACTGATATGTCTGCAGGTTTCTAAGTAATTAATCAATCAGTAAGACACTAAAGCATCTATTAATCCCAAATAAAAATCAAACTCATCTCAGGGAGTAGGCCACAGCTGCACCTTATAACCAACCTCTGATTAGAGAGCTAGGGCAAAGTTGAATGTTCGTGCTGCGTTCACAGACACCATGCAGAAACAGAACATCTACAAAATCTAACACACTACACATGCACTGGTAACATCATCCCCTAACTTCAGTATTATAACTTCCCACAGTATCAACAAATAATTTTTAGTCATGGGAGAAAAAAACAGTACACTCATGTCAGAAAGGGTCATGTAGCAGGTAGTAGAGCATGTTTTTGATCTGATACATTTTTACAACTGGCGACCATCCTGACATAACCCCAAAGGCAATTTGTGCCTCCAGCTAGAAATGAACTAGCCTTCAGCTTGCTAAGTGCATGTGTAAACCACTACATTATGGAGCCATCAGTTATAAAATTTCAATTCATTTCAATCCATTTTCTTCTGCTTTTCTGTGGCCGGGTCACGAGGGCAAAACCCCAAGCAGAAAATTCCAGAACGTCCTCTCCCAAGCCAGCTCCTGCAGCTTATTTGGGGTAACACAGAGAGGTTCCCAGGCCAGCTGAGAGATATAGTCTGTCCAGCCTGTCCTGGTTCTACCCTGGGGGCTCCTTCCAGTAAAACATGCCGGGAAGCATGCCTTCCACCTCCCACACCTCCAGTCTCACAAACGGCTTTCTCTGCTGGGCTATTCAGACAGTCAGCACTGTCCCCCCACACCCTACCCCTGCCTGTCCACCTCACCACAGCCACAGCCTGAGTAACCCTCAACAATCAGGCCACTCAGAGATGGACTCTATTCAGACCAAGTCTTTTCTTTGCACTACTTCCGAGCACTTTGCGACTATTTTGTTCTCTAGTGAGTGCCTGTCTCTTATTCTTGTATATATTTCTCCTGTTTGCTATTTATTCCTGCTGTCTATATCTATATTTTTTCCGGCACGGTTGGTGTGGAGAACACACAATTTTGTTGAACATGTACAATGACATTAAAGAGCTATTCTATTCTATTGTATATTTTTTAAATTGCCAGAAGGCTTAATAAATGCTTAGTTTACAAACAATTAGAATTTTTTGGCAATTATTTCATGGCTCAGACTTTAAAGGGTTAAATATTGACAACTAAACAACCGTAAAAGCATTCATGTCAGAGACAATTTTGTTGAACAAAACCCGGCAGTGAGTTTCAGTTTACCCCAGCAACTGAAAAGTGAAAACAGTCCTCAGAGCTTTGCTGTTGCAGCAGTCAGGCAGAAGATAGTTTTGTGTCACCAGATCTTAAAATCTGGGTTGCAAAAACCTTAACTTACCTTTTCTGTGTTCAGATCTGCAGTTCTACTCGGTAAACAAAGCTTGGAGTGATGTATTGCAGCCCTGTCAGAAAGAGAATTTCTCCTTGGTTGAAATCTGCAATGACACAGTGGGTGTTGAAGCTAAAAATCTGCTGCCAAAAAAACAGACTCACACACAGGGGTGTGGGTCGGCCTGGAACGATCCATTTCTGACAGCAGTCCTAAATGGAAATGGATTTCAGGGTCAAACATTTTATATTCTCAGTGGAACAACAGTGAACCTCTTAAACAACCTCTGTGGAAAGACCATCTCAGTTAATGAGACAAAAGAAATCAACTGACTGGATGCAAACTGCCATGAAAAACGGCCATTCTTCTGTCAAAGTGGCTGTTTCGCTTAACATTAGGTCAGGATGTTTCTTTCTCCAGTTGCCAGGTCTGAACAACAAGCCTTGCTCTACTGAAGCACCTATGCTGATGCAAGTGTATGTACTGAAGCTGTTTTTCAGTTTCAAAGCAGAAGCTTGTAACTTCATGTTCACTTTATGTTCCTAACAAAGAATGTATCCAAACTAAAAACTCTGTTATTCGTTTTCATCATTTCAAATTCACATTTGTGTTTTCGGTGCTTTGCATTCACATCAGAGATGACAACAGCAGTAATTGCTAATAAATCAGTTAAGAACAGGACTACTTCTCCCTTGTCACAGTGAGATGAGATTCCTGAGGAAACAGATGAATGACCCAACAAACCCAGTGTGTTTATACTCTCTTTAGGCTACTGTTCTGTTTCCCAGGAAAACTATTTTGGATGTCATTATTTTGAATACTTTGCATTATTGTAGAGTCTTTACCTTAAATGACAAAGCACCTTAAGGCAACTGATGTTGTGATTTGGCTGTAATTAAATTGAACTGAAAATTGAATTTGTGACAGATGTCATGATCCTGGGTTAGTTTACCCAAGATCTGGTTGTGTTATTTAATTATCAAATTAAATTTTCTCCACACTTCATGCATTCTTTAGCAGATTTAGTTTTGTTCCTAACTGACTTAAAGTTTAAATCTAGTGTGTTCACCTCTGTTGTGAACTTCACTCAAAGTTTATATTAACAAAACCAAACCTTCTCCTTAGAAGAATACACAGTCACAAGACAAAATGAAAGCAGACTGTTCAAAGTGAAAGTAGAGCAGCTAAAAGCCATTAAACACCAACGATGTTGGGCCTGTTGCAAAATTTGAATGCACATGCGATGAAGTCACAGGTCTTGAAGCATTAAACATAAATTATTGTTTGCTTGAATATCAGCCTAGCTCTATTTATCATTTTTGAGTCTTTTTTTGTCCACTTTTTGTGCTACTTTTTGTGCTACTTTTTGAAGAAACAATCAGATATAGCTTATTATTGTTTAGAGTAAATGTATTTGTTTGTTACTCAAGTAACCAAACTGTCAAGTTTCGGCTGTGTACAGGCAGGAGAAGGACCCAAACGCAAGACTCACGACAACGAAATTAAACTCAAAAAGCTGCTTTATTGCAGGACGGCATGGAAAACTAAACTGGGACATGGGTAAACTAAAACGCAAGGAAACACAGCCATGAGGGAGACTACGACACTGACAAAGAGAAACACAGGGCTTAAATACACAGAGGGATAACGAGGGAATGAGACACAGAAGGAGAGCACAGCTGGGAGTAATCAGGCTGGACGAGACAAGGGAAGCAAAACTAGAAACACTCACATGAGACATGGACCTTCAAAGTAAAACAGGAAACACACTGACTGAACTCAAAACATGTAAACTTAACAGCAACTGAGACAGAACATATGGAGCTGAAACATGGGACAGAAAGGCAAAGTAGACACAACATGAACATAACGACGCCCACAGGGAAAGAGCAAAACAGAGCACCGAAGCATAGGACCTCTTTCAAAATAAAACAGGAAACAATGAAACACTGACATGACTACATGGACTTGACAACATAAGAAACAGACATGAAACACATGAAGGATAAGGGAGACTTAACGCAAGGGTTGAAAACACAAGGGGAATATAATAAGCAAATGAACATAGAAAACTAATGAGCTTAAACATGCACTATAAACATCAAAATGAACTAAAACTCAAAACGCTGGGTCATAAGACCCAGGATCGTGACACAAACATCCATCTAACAGTTCAGGAGAGGCAAGCTTCAGCAGGTTCTCAGGTAGCTGTTTACAAAATGTTCTATCCTATCCAAAAAATTCTTTGCAGTTTTACATCGAGAAAGATTTATTGTACTACGTACCATAAACCCACCATTATTAATCTACGATCTTCCAACTGGATCTTTCTGTTTTAAATTCAGAGTATTTATGTATTTAGTCATACTTTGAGAATCACCCTGTTGTGTTACTGGGGAGAAAAGCCTAAGGTGTGAGAGACTACAGCATTACACAAGCAGCAATTTTGGCCACATCACTAGATTTAATAAATTTACTGATGTCCTGTATACCTTTAGTTGAATCCTAAACTTAACTAATTCACAAGTAGAGATTTATTTATTTATTTTTATTAAAGATTTCATGAGCTGTTTTGTCAGTAGTGTTTGCATGTGAAATATAAATGTTTTGTGTTGTTATAATTTAATATAAATATTTGGTTAAAAATAAGTAAAGGAATACTTATTTAATTATTTACAATTAATCTTTTGGTAAAATAGCATATTTGTTTTTCTGTCAAACTGAAGAAACTTAAATCTTTGTATGTTGTGTGTATTCAACTGAATTTTTCTAGAAACAACGCATTAAAAGAAGTTCCACAGTAATGGAAAGAAACAACGATTGTGTGCTCTGTGGATTGGGTCACAGTCAGATGCAGAGGTCCTGGCACTCCAATTCCACTCCAGAACTGGCTTGTGATGTACAGGGTGGGCCATTTATATGGATACACCGTAATAACATGGGAATGGTTGGTGATATTAAAGTCCTGTTTGTGGCATATTAGTATATGTGAGGGGGCAAACTCCTCAAGATGGGTGGTGACCATGGTGGCCATTTAGAAGTCGGCCATCTTGGATACAACTTTTGTTTTTTCAATAGGAAGAGGGCCATGTGACACATCAAACTTATTGGTAATGTCTCAAGAAAAACAATGGTGTGCTTGGTTTCAACGTAACTTTATACTTTCATGAGCTATTTACAAGTTTCTCTTTGTTCACAGCCATTGACATGTCAAAGAGGTTGACACGTGAGGAGCGGATAGAAATTGTGTTGATATCTGGTGAACGCAGTAACCGGGTCATTGCAGCAGATTTCAATGCAAGACACCCTACGAGACCACCCATCTCCCATGCTACAGTCAGCAAACTGCTTGCTAAGTTTTGTGAAACTGGTTCAGTGTTGGATTTGCCAAAATGTGGACGCAAGAAAACTGTCCCTTATGAAGAAACATCAGTGGCTGTCCTAGCTTCATTCAGCAAGAGCCCACAGCGTAGCACTCGCCGCATGTCACTGGAGAGCGGCATTAGTCGAACATCCCTTCAGCGGATATTAGCTACTCACAAATGGCACCCTTACAAACTCCAGCTACTGCAGCATCTCAACGAGGATGACCCAGATCGGTGCACACAATTTGCAGAATGGGCAAAACAAAAATTGGAACAGGACCCTCAGTTCACACAGAAGATTTTGTTCAGTGATGAGGCAAACTTTTATGTGAATGGTGAAGTTAACAAACAAAACCACCGCTATTGGTCTGACACTAACCCACATTGGATGGATCCCTCCAAGACTGTTGGAACAACAAAAGTGATGGTTTGGTGTGGTATATGGGGTACAACGATAGTGGGTCCATTCTTCATCAATGGAAACCTCAAGGCCACTGGATATTTGAAATTGCTACATGATGATGTGTTTCCCTCTTTATGCACTGAAGCTGGCACGTTCCCTGAGTTTTTCCAGCTCCTTCATTTTAGGGGCTCAAAAGTATTGTCCAACACAGAGTTGAAAACAGTTCCTGTAACCAGCAAGGGCCCTGAATCCTTGGTCAGTCTTCAGATGCACCCTCACCCTCGCTTTCTACTCACACACAGGATGTACTTGGTGGCTTAAGGGAAAGTAATAGAGGAAAATAGGTACATACACACACATTAAATTCTTAAGTCGTTAATACTGCAGACACCCATCAATTGATAATAACCATTAGTACATAATTTAACATAGCACAGCTTCAGTTTAAATGTTTAAATTATGAGTCAAAAACCTCCAACACTTGCTCATAGGGGGTCATATAATTCTCTATTTTCTCTGTATTATTGTGTAGGTGTATTGGGTGATGCACAAGCATTCACTGTGCTAGGTGATATGCAACTATAACAAAACATGCATATATGCAAGAGAACAGTTTTTGAGTAGCTATCCTCTGTGGTTACCACTACTTTGCTTCTTCCTAGGCGCAAAGCACAGCTATTTAATGTTTTATTTAAATGTAACTTACAAAAAAAAGGACATTATTATCTGTAAAATTTATAACAAACTGAGCTTATCACAAATATCCTTTCATGACACCAGTGTGTTATTTAACAACCACAACCTTCAAATTTTAATGCCACAGGGGAAAAGGATCCCAAACAAGGTATAAAGTCAGCTTAAACTGCTCTCTTCATTAGAATAACAAACCTCTGACAATCACTTCCTTTTCTCAGAAACGGAATCCAGTTTTGCTGGTACATGTATTTATTTCCTGGTTCCTGTTTAGGAGTATGTTGTAGTTTCTGTCACGAACGCAAATCTTTTGTCACGGAGCAGTCATAGTGTGCTGTGGACCAGGCAGGATGGAGGACCCACACGCAGGACTCGTAACTAAGAGGTTAACTTAAAGTGCAGTTTATTCACTGGGATGACTCATCAGAGAAATAAACATTACTGAAACACAACCAAAATCATAAACACGAAACTAGACTGGACACTGGAACCTAAAACTAAAGAACCCACGGGAACAGAACCAAGAACTAAGAACAATTTCCAAACACAGCACAGGGAGGACGTGACCGTCAACAACCCAACACAGAACAGGGAAAACACAGGGCTTAAATACACACTGGGATAACGAGGGCATGAGACACAGAAGGGGAGCACAGCTGGGAGTAATCTGACATGACGAGAGCAAGGGAAGCAAAACTAAATACATTGAAAGTCTGTGTCTTATGTCAAAGTAAAACAGGAAACAAAACAGACGCCGACATGACTTAGGGATACAGCAGCCATAGAACACAGAACAGAAATCAAAAGACTAGAAAAGAAAAGTGATGACAAAAAATTCAATAATGATGCAAAACTGAAAAGTCTATGGCACAGCATTTCAGGAGGCCGGCCGCAGAACCGGCGGCGGCGACGGAGCAGTTCAGGAGGCCTACCACGCCGGCGAAGAAGTCCAGTCAGCGGCCTGGAAGGTGGCCGCCAGGCCTTAAGTGTAGCTGATGAGGCTTGATGCTGGCTGGGCTCTCCAGAACCCCCAGCTAAAACAGAAGATTGCTGGATGGGCCCCTTGGACCCTCCAGCGGAGACAGGCGGCTGAACGGGGCCCTCGGACAATCCAGCTGGCTTGACATGATGCTGGCTGGGTTCTCCAGAGCCCTCAGCTGAAACAAACTGTGGAGCTGGAGCCACGGAGAGCTGGATTTGCTCACCAGAGCCTCCAGTGGGAGCAGATGCAGGGTCCAAGGATATGGAGATCCCTGGCTGAATATTGTTACGGATTCAAATATTGGGGATGGATACAAGAGGAAAACCAAAATAACAACACTGGTCCGGCCGGGTCAAGTCAAACGATGATTTAATGAACACACGCGTGGGAGATGGACACCATACAGCAGACAGCATCAGATCTCAAAATGGTGGAGCCTTGATCAAACTCTTATAGCCTCTAGTGGCCCCCACCTAATCATAAAAGCCTAAACATTCACATTCTTTCTCTCACACAGCGCCTAAGCTACGACCTTGGCTCCCTGTTTATCTGCTCCTGCTGAGATGGGGCAGAAAACCTCTCCAGTATGCTCTGTTCTCTTCTAATCAGACAAATAAGGCGATGACTTTCTGCAAACAGTATTTCTTATAACTCAGCCGTATAATGCATCATAAAACAATATCATTCATTCACAATAAATCAGCAGTCTAATGTAATGCAAATCAGTTTAACAAATGTAATAGTTATCACCTTCTTCTAATTCAGGAGAATAATGCAAACCAAAACTACATAATAATTCACAATCTTTAATTAGGGGTCTAACATGGCATAAAATAATATTATAATCCAACAATATGTAGCTGACTAGGTGGTCCACTGTAGTCCTTCCATGACTGTCAGATAACAGGGCAGGGTGTGGACTGTGGTTCAGCTACAGGGTGAACATTTCATTCAGGGACAGTGCCAGGGAAGGCTGGCCTGCACAGCTGATATCCAGCTAACAAACCCTATTTAAGTATCTGCCGGGGTCCAGGGGAGAGGGTTGCATAGTGGAGCAGGAGGTGATTGGAAAGCTTTTTGTTTTTGCCCCTTTTCTTTTGTCGATTTTTGTTCAGGTCTACTCACAATTCGCCGGGATTCATTAAGTTATGGAATCACAACTGAATAAAGGATTATTCCAAGAATCCCCAGAAATACTTATCAGTTATTGCAGACATCTCATGGAGTCATCAGTCTCATATCAGAGCAACTGTCAGCAGGAAGGGCTTCTGATATGAAACTGCCAAAATCACACACGTGGAGCATCGCATGTGGTGGTGCCATGTTACAAGGGAGCAGTTGAAAGTAGTTAGTTCATAAATGGGAGAATTAGTGCCTTCTTCACTATTTTGTAGATGAAGAGTTCCTAAAATATTCAGATGAGCCCATCTGGCAATAACAACCACGCCAAATTCAAAGTCACTTTCCCTTTCTTACTTATTCTGAGCTAAACTATACATATTCAATATACCTTAAATGGACTGGTACTTATATAACACTTCTATACTCTGTTTTGAGTGCATCTCCTGAGCCACAAGCATTCAGTTTCATTTGTTGCTTAGTAGTGTAGCATTTCACTAATTATTGGAGGAGTTTCAGTTATTAGTCATGATTGAAGAAAGGCTTTACTACAGCCGTTTCTACTATCTGAAATGTGAAGATGGGATAAACTTTAAGTCACTGGATTCATCAATATGAATTTAATAAACACGGCTGTTGTAAAAAAGGAAGGAAATGCCATGCCTTGGAAAGCAAAGTCTAGACACTTTTCTTTCCAAGCTCCTTAGACTATGATGACCTGGATGACTGAGAACCTTCACAGACTAATACTGGATCACATTTTTTTTGCTGTTTGGAATAGAAAAATTAAAAACATAAACATGCACAGGTGAACACCAAAAATTTATATATTAAAAGGTTATTGCAGGTTAACATGCCAAAGGAGTTCTAAAGAAAGAAGGAAGTCGACTCAGACTGCTCCCTGTCCTGGAATCTTGGCAGCTTTTCATAGAAACAGGTTTCAGTGTTGCTTTTGTGCTGGCTCCTCCCCTTCCACAGACTCAACTCACAGAATGCTGTGAGTTGAGTTGAGCTGCTTTTGCCCAATATCTGGTGATTCACTGCTGTTGAGAGGAGAAATGGCACAGAGACTAAATCAGTTGGATTCAGAGAAATTCTCTTGTTCAATCTGTTTGGAGCTACTGCAAATTCCAGTGACTATTCCCTGTGGACACAGCTACTGCTTGAACTGCATTAAAACCCACTTTGATGAAGAGGACAGGAAGCAAATCCACACCTGCCCTCAGTGCAGGAAGACTTTCACACCAAGACCTATCCTGGAGAAAAATATCTTGTTAGCAGAGCTGGTGGAAGACCTGAAGAAAACTGGACCCCAGGCTGTTCTGGCTGATCACTGCTATGCTGGACCTGAAGACGTGTCCTGTGATGTCTGTACTGGGACCAAGCTGAAAGCCAGCAAAACCTGTCTGGTCTGTTTAGTTTCTTACTGCAGGAAACACCTACAACCTCACCGTGATGTTGCCCAACTAAGTAAGCACACACTTGCTGGGCCATTCAAGAAGCTCCAAGAGAACATCTGTTTTCGCCATAATGAGGTGATGAAGATTTTTTGTCGTACTGATCAGCAGTGTGTCTGCTATCTCTGCTTGCTGGATGAACATAAAGGCCATGAAACAGTCCCAGCTGCAACAGAAAGGACAGAGAAACAGAAAGAGCTCGAGGTGAGACGACTAAAAATCCAGCAGAGTATCCAGAACAGAGAGAAAGATGTCAAGCTGCTTCAGCAACAGGTGGAGGCCATCATTAGCTCTGCTGATAAAACAGTGGTGGACAGTGAGAAGATGTTCACTGAACTGATTCATCTCATTCAGAATAGAAGCTCTGATGTGAAGCAGCAGGTCAGATCCAAGCAGGAAACTGAAGTGAATCGAGTCAAAGAGGTTCTGGAAGAACTGGAGAAAGAGATTGCTGAGCTAAAGAGGAAAGATGCAGAACTGGAACAGCTCTCACACACTGAGGATCACAACCAGTTTCTACACAACTATCCCTCACTGTCAACACTCGCTGATTCTACACTCTCATCCAGTATAAGCATCTGTCCTCAGAGGTACTTTGAGGATGTGACAGCAACTCTTTCAGAGGCCAGAGATAAACTACAGGAATTTCTGAGAGAGAAATGGACAAATTCCTCACTAAAAGTCACTGAAAAGGATGCTCTGCTCTCACCACCAGAGCCAAAGACCAGGGCTGGATTCTTAAAATACTCCAGTGAAATCACACTGGATCCAAACACTGCATTTCCACATGTGTTATTATCTGAGGGCAATAGAAAAGCAACAAGAGTGAAACAAAAACAGGCTTATTTTCATCATCCAGATAGATTCAGTGTATGGGAGCAGGTCCTGAGTAGAGAGAGTCTGAC
This sequence comes from Neolamprologus brichardi, assembly GCF_056152115.1. Taxonomy (NCBI): domain Eukaryota; kingdom Metazoa; phylum Chordata; class Actinopteri; order Cichliformes; family Cichlidae; genus Neolamprologus; species Neolamprologus brichardi. The sequence continues at coordinate 12,416,384 of NC_142117.1, read as the reverse complement.
TGGACGTTGCTACTGGGAGGTGGAATGGAGAGGGGGAGGAGTCGGTGTAGCAGTTGCATACAAGAATATCAGAAGAATAGGGAAGTCATATGAATGTTTATTTGGTTTCAATGACAAATCATGGGCATTATGTTGTGACACAAACAGTTATGTATTTTGGCACAACAATGTACAAACTAAGCTTTCAGGTCCTCGGTCCTTCAGAGTAGGGGTCTACCTGGATCACAGTGCAGGTATTATGTCATTCTACAGCATCTCTGAAACGATGACCCTACTCCACAGAGTCCAGACCACATTCACTCAGCCTCTCTCGGTTGGACTTTGGCTTTGGGTAGATGGAGTCACTGCAGAGTTGATTCGAATCAAATAGAAGGACAAGTTCATTTTGATCCCTGATCATTATGTAAACCTCTAAATGAGGCTTTTTCTGAAGCATTCAGTGGGCGACAGATAATTTTGCAGTGATTACAACTGTACTTATATAAATATAAATCAGAATTTGTTATTATAGCTAACATGAGTTAATGTGAGTTTAAATTATGCTACTTTTTTATATTCAGCATACTTTAAATCATTAATCTGTCTACTTTAGTCTGGTTAGTGGTTTTATTCTGTGTAACTCTGTGGCTGTCCTAGGCTAAGTGCAAAACATGCATTGGAGCTGTAAAGATTCTTCTGTTAGTGAATGATTAGGCATTTTATTGTTTTATCATTTTACTCACAAAAGTAAAATAATGAGTACTCTGATTTCTAAAATGTAACAATTAATTTTCCTTTTCATATATGATTGTAAACCTATAATAAACATATAAATAAACATATAACCACTGAGGAATTTATAAACACAATGCACTGTATGAACCTATTCCCTAAAATTACTAGACCTACCAGGATTACATCACATTGTGCAACTCTCATAGACAACATTTTTACAAATGACATTGAAAATAAGACTGTAAGTGGACTCCTGATTAACAATATAAGTGACCATCTTCCAATTTTTACAATCTATGATAGGAATTACAAGATCAATAAAATGGACAGTAAAAAAGAGTACAGACGAGTAAGAACAGAAGAAAGAATGAATGCATTTAAAAAAGATTTATTGAAAGAGAACTGGGGTGAAGCATATCAGGAACAGGACGTTAATAGTGCTTATAATGAATTCCTTAGAATATTTACATTACTGTACAATACCAACTGTCCAATAAAGCAATATAGTAGGAAACATAAATATATGGACTGTCCATGGATAACAAAAGGTCTGCAAAATGCATGTATAAAGAAAAATGCTCTATATAGAGAGTTCTTAAGAACGAGTACTAAAGATGCTGAATTCAGATACAAAAGATATAAAAATAGGTTAACTAATATACTTAGATTTAGTAAAAAGGAATACTATATGAAGCAATTAGATATAAATAGAAATAATAATAAAAGATTATGGGAAATCCTGAACAGTGTTATATAACGTGGGACTGGACAAAAGAACTATCCCAAGTATTTCATTTGTAATGACCATGAAGAATACAATATGGATGTTGTGGCAAATAGTCTCAATGAATTCTTTGTAACTGCTGGACCAAATTTAGCAAGAACAATCACTCATCCTGGGAAAGCACAGGAAAAACCGGATACACAGACAGAAATCCATATTCTATGTTTCTCACAGCTGTTGATGAAAATGAAGTTTTTGAAATTGTCAAAAAATGTAAAAATCAAAAATCTTTGGATTGTAATGATATTGATATGATAGTGGTTAAAAGAGTCATTGAGGCTATTATAAAACCATTTATATACATCTGTAATTTCCAGACAGAATGAAAATAGCAAAAGTCATACCTCTATACAAATCTGGAAACAAACACCATTTCACAAACTACAGGCCTGTCTCTTTACTACCTCAGTTCTCAAAAGTTCTTGAAAAACTGTTTAAAAACCGACTGGAAATATTATATAAACTAAAATAAACATAAACTACTCACTGACAGTCAGTACAGATTCAGATCAAGCAGATCAACATCATTGGCACTATTAGATTCAATAGAATACATCACAAATTCCATAGACAAAAAGCAATATGTGGCTGGGTTATTCATAGACTTGACAAAGGCATTTGACACTATAGATCATGATATATTAATAAGAAAACTGGAACGTTATGGTGTCAGAGGGGTAGTTTTAGATTGGGTCCGGAGTTATTTAAGTGACAGAAAGCAGTTTGTGAAAATAAATGGTGGTTGTTCCTTATGTATGGACATTGCTTGTGGTGTACCCCAAGGGTCAGTTTTGGGTCCAAAATTCTTCAACTTGTACATTAACGACATCTGTAAAGTGTCCAAAGTATTAAAAATGGTTCTCTTTGCTGACGATACAAACATTTTTTGCTCTGGTGATGATCTGCAGAATTTATTGGAGGATATGACTAATGAAATAAGTAAAGTGAAGTTCTGGCTTGATAAAAATAAATTATCATTAAATTTGAATAAATCTAAACTTATGTTATTTGGAAATAGTAGTTTAAATACAAATGCAAAGATTCAAATAAATGGTGTTGATATTGAAAGAGTCAGTGAAAATAAATTTCTGGGGGTAATAATAGATGAAAAACTTAACTGGAGAGCTCACTTAAGATATATTCATTCCAAAGTATCACGTAGCCTTGCAATACTAAACAAGGCAAAGCAGGTATTCGACAGAACATCACTTCATATTCTATACTGTTCACTGGTTTCACCATACTTAAGCTATTGTGCAGAGGTCTGGGGCAATAACTATAAAACCACATTACATTCACTTTTTACTCTTCAAAAAAAAGCAATTCGAATCATCCACAATGCAGGTTATAGGGAACATACAAACTCACTATTTTTGCAGTCTGAAATATTGAAAATTGACGATCTAGTAAAATTTCAAACAGCACAAATTCTATTAAAAGCAAAAAATAAAGAACTGCCAGGTAATATTCAGAGTATGTTTTTTTGAAAGAAGGAAGTTATAATTTAAGGGGTTTTTGTAACTTCAAAACAATGAAGGTACGTACTACAAGAAAAGGCTTTTGTGTTTCTGTTCATGGAGTGAAACTATGGAACAGTCTGAATATGGAATTAAAGCAATGTTCAAACATAAAACTGTTCAAAAAGAGTTATAAAAATATGATCTTCTCGAACTATAAAGACAAGGAAAATATTTAAATTAAGTGAATGTCTCTATTTAAAAAACAAACAAACAAACAAACAAAAACTCATGATGTGATATTATAGTATGTAGTATATCAGAAATCTGTTCACTATTTTTATTACAAATTATATCAGTAAGGAAGCTGACTAAATATTAACTGATAATTTATGGCAAAGGGGTGGGATTAAATAAGTGTTTACTTCTTCCCACTCCCTTTCAACATGTAAATTAATCAGAGCGTTTTTTTGTATGTAATTTGTATAGTATTTTTTTTCTTTTTTCTTTCTTGTTTTCTTTTCTAAATGTAATTGTATATTGTTCACATGTTGAAATAAATTACCAAATTACCAAAAATTGCCAAACCTAATGTGGCTTCAACTTTTAAAATGTAACCAAAATTTGGATCCTGGAGTTGTTTGAGATTATAATGACAATAATGACAATTATATGGATATACTTTTCTTGCATTTATAGAAAAGTATATCTATAAATGCAAGACACATATAGTTACAAATATGTGTGTATGTCTAAATTAATATAATTTTTGTCCCCTGGCTAGTCTAGGGGGTTTGAAGGGACTAACATAAAGGTAAGCAGTGAAGGAGGTGGGTATGTCTGTCAAGGTTCTCAGTCATCCAGGTCATCGTAGTCTAAGGAGCTTGGAAAGAAAAGCATCTGGACTTCTCTGGACTTCTTTGAGTTGCTTGAAGACGTTTCACTTCTCATCCGAGAAGCTTCTTCACTTGCATACCCACCACGGAGGCAGTGGAGACTGTCAGAAAACGACTACAAGAAGACAGCTCCTTGGAAGACAGGACCAACTTCACACCCGATCAGATTTGCACACTGTTAGACCTCAGCCTCACCACTACATATTTCAAATACAACGAGGGTTTCTACAGACAAAAACATGGCTGCGCCATGGGCTCCCCCGTGTCACCTATTGTAGCCAACCTTTACATGGAGGAAGTGGAAAGAAAGGCTCTTGGCTCTTTTAAAGGGAGAGTACCCAGCCACTGGTACAGATATGTAGACGACACCTGGGTCAAAATCAAAAGACAAGAAGTGGAATCCTTCACTGCGCACATCAACGCCGTGGATAAAAACATCAGGTTCACCAGGGAAGACACAAAGGATGACTGTTTGCCTTTCCTGGACTGCGCTGTGCACATTGAAGAGAATGGCAACCTCAACATCGAAGTTTACCGGAAGCCCACACACACGGACCAGTACCTCCTGTTTGACTCCCATCACCCTCTGGAACACAAACTTGGAGTAATTAGGACCCTACACCACCGGGCAGAACATGTTCCCTCTAAGCCCAAAGGGAAAAAGAAGGAACACACACATGTAAAGGAAGCACTTAAAACATGCGGTTATCCTAATTGAGCGTTTATAAAGTCAGCAAAGATGCACAGAAAAGAAGATCAGACACCAGCGAGGGAGGATAAGAAAGACAGACGCAACAACATTGTCATCCCCTATGTAGCCGGTGTATCAGAGAAACTCAGGAGAGTTTTCTCCAAGCACGACATCCCGGTGTACTTCAGACCCAGCAACACACTCAGACAGAAACTGGTTCACTCGAAAGACAAAACTCCTAAACACAAACTTAACAATGTGGTGTATGCTGTACAGTGCAGCGAGGAATGCCCAAACCTCTACATCGGAGAGACCAAACAGCCACTTCACAAGCGCATGGCACAACACAGAAGAGCCACCTCCACAGGACAAGATTCAGCTGTCCATCTGCATCTAAAGGACAAAGGTCACTCTTTCGAGGATGCCAACGTTCACATTTTGGACAGAGAGGACAGATGGTTTGAAAGAGGAGTGAAAGAAGCCATTTACGTCCACTGTGAGTGACCACCTTTGAACAGAGGCGGTGGTTTACAACACCAACTGTCTGCCATCTATAAGCCAGTTTTGAGATCCCGTCCCAGACGCCTTAATGCCCACTCACATCCTGGGCCATCTGACCTCAGGAAATCACATGGTAGGGTGGGGCTAGGTTTCATAATGAGCTCACCCGAAACCCTGGCTGATTGTGACCCACACCCAGTTTCACACCTTGGCTCATGTGATTAGGTAGAGGATCATCAGGGGGTCCTTTGTCCCTCTTTGGGAGGAAGCTCCCACTGGGTTTAAATCTGGGACTCTCTACCATTTGACCCTTAGAACTCAAGAAGCTTCTCGGATGAGAGGTGAAACGTCTTCAAGCAACTCAAAGAAGTCCAGATGCTTTTCTTTGCAAGCTCCTTAGACAGTGAAGGAGGTGGTAATTTTAAAAGGTTTATTTCATGCTCATGTTGAAAACCTGGGTCAGACTGAGGGTTAACTTCAGGGAGAGCCAAGGCCAACATAACAAACAAAACATCCCTGATATGAAAATAAAAGAAACTTACCTAACTCCAAAGAAAACAAAATATACAACCTTTAACCATAACCTACCTAACAACACATAAACAGGAGAAAACAGGGTGTGAAAACAAAAGGCAGCTCTCCCCTACAGGCAGTCTGAACATGAAAACACCAAAAGTGCACATATAAGTCAAAAGGCATGCAAGCCTGCACAGATATGGCAATCAAAATAGCCTGAGGGCCCAGCAACACAGCTCCACAGGCCTTAAGTAGCTCTCTGCTGATGGACAATTAGCTGGATTCTGTGAGTAGCATTCGATCACGACAGAGGAGGTGAAGCCTAGACAAAACATAAGAAGTTAGTTGAGAGAAGAAAACCAACATCATCCTGGGGGATGTAACAGTGCCTTAGTTTTGATGCAATGGGACAAAGACCTGCTCTGCCTGCCTGCTGCCATCTCATACAGGTCGAGATGGCAGCAGCCCAAGCAGGGAAGCACAGACCTCCCTCTCCCTGGCCACCTCCTCCAGCTTGTCCCTGGGAACAGCAACGCGTTCCCAGGCTAGCTGAGAGATATAACCTCTCCAGCCCAGCGTCTGCCCCAGGGCCTCCTCCTGGTGGGGGATGCTCAGAACACCTCACCCAGGAGGCATCCTTGTCAGATGCCAGTACCACTTCAACTGGCTCCTTTCAATGTGAAGAAGAAGCCGCTCTTCTCTGAGCCCCTCCCAGATGGCCATGCTTCTAACCCTATCTCTAAGGGAGAGGCCAGCCACCTGAAGTTTACAAGCATCACTAATTTGTGACGTTTGTATCCCTGATTTTGCTCTTTCAGTTAGGGATGCACTGATACCACTTTTTTGGAAACGAGTACGAGTACGAGTACTTGCATTTCAGTACTCGCCGATACCGATACCGAGTACTTAATAAAAACATGATTTAAATTTGCAGGTAACAGCTTTAGTCCTATAATTTAACAAAAAACAAACAAACAAGGGACTAGTTTAGAATTAAGAACATTTGTTTAAAATGAAAAGCATGTTGTATGCAACATTACAGAATAAATAATTATAAAAAAAACAAAATGTAATTTTAAATTTGTTCGTCTGTTTCTCTGTTTAGAAGTCTCACTAGCACAGTCACAGCTGGGATGACATCAGAGGCTAGTGCGTCGTAGCTGCTCACTTTTTTAGTTAGTTCCTCAAAGGGGGCGAGGATGGCAACAGTCGTCTCCATAAGAGCCCATTGGTGAGCGGTGAGATAGTCAGGGAGTTCATGCTCGGACACCCCAAGCCCTCACTTTTGCTCAATGAGGGACTGGAGCATGTAATACGTGCTGTTCCAGCGAGTCTGTACGTCCTGCTGCAGTCTCTTTATTGGCTAGTTGAGCTGTCCCTGAATGTCCTCGAGGCGGGACTAGGCTAAGGCGGAATGTTTAAAATGCCCAACTATTTTCCGTCCCACTGCTATAGCATCAGCTATGCTCCTCTGTGCTAATAAGCGTGGGTAAATAAGCGTGGGTAAACTCTTTGTACTCGTTGTCGTGTTGGGATTTTAGGTGCTTGATTAAATTACTTGTGTTAAATGTGCTACCTTTTGAGCCTCCTCTGGACAATTTCGCTGAGCACAACTTGCAGTCCGCCTTTGTTTTCGCGTCTTCGTTCACTTTGAAATAGTTCCACACGGCTGATATGTCTCGCCTCGCCTTCTCCCAGCTCTGAGCTGCAGCCGGGGCCTGGGGGCGGGCACTCGGCGCCTGTGATTAACCCCTTACATGCCGCTCAAACATAGACAGGTCTCAGACCGTGGTATCGGTCCTCGGTATCGGGGGACTTTTAACGAGTACAAGTACTTTAGAAAATGTGGTATTGAGGCTGATACCCGATACTGGTATCGGTGCATCCCTACTTTTAGTCACTACACACAGCTCGTGACCATAGGTGAGGGCAGTAGCGGTTTTTGATACGGGCGACAAGGGCAGTTGCCCGGGGCGGCATCGTGGTGGGGGGCAGCATCACGGGCATCGGAAAAAAATAAAAATAATACATTACTCGTACTTATGCCAGCGCATATTGGGAATGGCATAGGCACCGATCGGTTTTCTATTGCCCATTTGCTGGGAGTAAGAGCGCCCTCCGTTTGCGAGGTGCGCCTGCTGCTTGCGGCACAGGGAGGAGAGGGCAGGGCGGCGGGGGATTCTCTGGCTGGCTGTATCAGTGTCTAATAACCAACTCGCAAAATAAAACAAAATAAAATTTAAAAAAACAAACACAAAAACACCAGACATTATGATACAGACTTATAATTTGGTGTTTCAGGCATCTGACAAGGATGCCCCCTGGGCGCCAACTGGGCGAGGTGTTCCGGGCATGTCCCACCGGGAGGAGGCCCCGGGGCAGACCCAGGACAAGCTGGAGAGATTATATCTCTCGGCTGGCCTTGAAACGCTTTGGTGTTCCCCTGGATAAGCTGGAGGAGGTGACAGGGGAGAGGGAGGTCTGGGTTTCTCTGCTTGGGCTGCTCCCCTGCGACCTGGTCCCGGATAAGCAGAAGAAATTTATAATTTAGAAGAAAATGGATGGATGGATGCATTGAATTGTCACTGATGTCATCATGATGGATCCTTGATGTATTTTTAGTTGTCATTTGTTACATTTTTCTATTGATCATTTGCTATTGACTTTTAAGTGCCTTTTTTTTTTTTTTTTTGCCAGAAACACTCACTTCACAAAGAATTGGGAACCTAACCTGACTGCACTTAACAGGATAACCGAGCAGGATGACCTGGCTCAAAGAAAACAGCAGGTCAGTGTTGTGGATGGTCTCTGTATTCAGGATCACTGGTTTGATGGTGCAGCCTGCTGCTGGTTCCAATGTAAAATAATATTCCATATTAAAATGGTGAAGAATAGTTGTAAAATTGGGTAGTCTAAAAGAACTGACTGTATTTTGACTTCCATCATTGCTGTACAACTGTTTCAAGCTCTTTTCTGGCATTAAAATTTCAAATCTTAAATCTTAACACAGCTTAAAGGTTTCTAACTTTTGACATTGGAAACACAGGTGTGGTATTTCAATACTTCAGTCCTTCCCACTTGTGAGCAGCAGGATCCTCCTTGTTACTCTTACCTTGTTAGTGTGTTGCATAGTGGAAAGATATCAATCAAAACTAAAAGCTTTACAATACCATGCTGGTGTTTGTTGTGTTCGTTTTTTAGTTTTCATCTTTCAAGCTTAAAACCCAGTGCACTGCAGTTTACAGTATTCCAAAAATCCACATATGGCACATTTAAAAGTTGTTCACAAAGTGCTTTGGCAGACAATATATTAAAATACTCAATTCTTCAAAATTACCACAAAACAAACAAAAATAAAATATTAACAGAATTCAGTTATGACAGGATGTAGATGTATAGCACACCGGGGAGCAGAACTGCTTGTAAGCCAATCCTAAAAGCAAATGACTTTAAGAAACTCTTCACAGCCCCAGAGCTTCTTTCTTCACACTGCATCCCAGCAGTACATTTCCAGCTTCCACACACTTTGTCACACGAGCTGCTTAAAAACAAAACAAAACATGAAAATATTATAGGAAGGGAAAACAGTTGTTTTTAGTATCAAATGCAAATAAATAAATAAATTAGCACATTAAAAAAAAACACGAGCAGTTATTATCGTGGTTACTACCATTCTGAGCACGGAGCCACGAGGCAGCCTTCATAGCAAGAAGCTCCCACTCGTCCTTTGCATCCATCTTGAAACCATGAAGCCAGACCAGAGCCAGAATGGTGGCCCACACTTCCTTAGTGACCTAGTTATCAAATCAAAGTCATTAACATGAAACAAGTAGAAAAAGTAGTTCAGAACAACTTCATCTCCATGGAAAATACTTGCTGCTGGATGATTTCTGGATAATATCAGACTTCAGTGCAGTTCAGTAGGTGCTCAAGAGTGTAAGTATCAGTTATGTTTTGCTCTGAAGGTTTAAGTATGACATATTTTTTATGCAGATGGGCAGACCTATTTTTAGTTTGACTTCATTTTTATTAGTTTTACTTCACATTGTAGTTAAAAATTTCAGCTACATTAGGCATTTTCTTTTAAATTAAACAATTTAATTATTTTAAAAAAATCAATAAATTACTTTCTAGGTTTTGTGTTATGATTTGACTTAACAGCAACCCACCAGTGCAGGCTTTGACTTTTCCAACTTCTCACTGGACTTTCCCAGTGCAGCAGCCAGAGCTGGATCAAGCACCCAGCAGCCAGACGCCTCCTGGAGTGAGACTAACTGCAGCAAAGGGTCTCTGGGTGGCTGCTCGGGCACAGCAGCTGAAAAAAAGTGCAAAAATGAAATTCTAACCTGACTTGACTGATCTGATTAAGACACCAGATGAGAAGACATAAAATAGTATACAAAATAATTAAATGGATAAACCACCACAAGTAAGGCCCATGGAATCTGAGATGTAGCTCTTGGGTGTCTTGTTGTTTCTCTAAGCATTGTGTGGTTTGACCTTAAGGTGAATTTTAGATCAACTTGTGGGAAGATTGGCAGCTCTTTTCAGTGTCTTTCCACTTTTGAATGACCTTTTTCACTTTAGAATGAATGACTGTTCGTTGTAGGGTTGTAGCGTCTTGATTTTACATTGTTGGGAATTTGGACTGTATAACTAACATGGATTTGAAATGAAATAAAACAATTCGCTTTAATGAGCTCACTGGCTGTCTAGAACAAAAAATGCTATATAAAACAGTATATGAAAAATATTAATAATAGATGCTATTGCATGTTACATTACTTTCACTCTTCTCTATAACATGGCCTGAGATTCACTGTCACAAAATGAACACTTTATAATATAAAAATTAAGTAAAATGCCCATATACCGACATAAATCCCTATACTTATGAGTGCTAACAAATACCTTCTTTTAGTATAATACATGATCACAAAGGTTAAAACAAAGATTAAAAATCAGTCCAAAGAGCTCGTCACTGGCTTTTTCTCAGTGATTGTCATTTACATTTACACATTGTAAAGGATTGATGTGTATGGCTGTAGGGCTGGGTATCGTCACTGATCATCATCAATAATTTTTTTTACTAGAACAGTCAGAAATATTATAATTCTGATCATTTATTAGTACATATCAATATTTTTATATCCATGTATAAAAACAAAGCTGACACTTCATGACTGACTTCACCAGAGGTGTGAGAATCACAGCAGATGCCTTTGTGTGAAACGAAGTAAGGATAAAACACAGAAAAACCCAAAGGGAATTTTCCTGACCACTGAGCACTGTACACAACAGAACTCTGGTACGTAATAAGCAAGCGAACAATGCAGAAAACAGAGATTTGAGATGGGGAACTGTTCTTTAAGTACACTGAGAGAGCGAAAGAGCTGTGCAGTGATTTTAGCATGGTGAAAGCAAAACAGCAAACGTAAGAGGGAATTAATGGCGATGTTTATCAAATGTGAAGCCTAGTTTTGATCTTCTTTTGCTGCTGGTTTAGTGAATTTTGGTCGGAGAACGACAAAACCTGCAGCATTAGAATCTGTGAGATGTCTGATGGCGTGTCTGTGTATGTCTGGGCTTTGTGTTTACAGCTTTGTGTGGAATATGTTTAATTGCTCTCATTTGTTGTTTTACCTGTTTGGTGGTTGTTAAAATAGTTTTGTGAGCTCTAAACTGAAATTTATCATTTTTGGTAAAATATTTTTATATATAAAAATTTATTCAGGATTTAATTAATTAATATCGCGTTATTCAAGCTAGAATTTATTTGAATTGGAAAATCTGATTTCCCAAGAGGCGAAAAAAAAGAAAAAAAAGAAGGAAAATCAGATTTTTTTTAAACCCACCCCTATATATCTGTGCTTTTCTATATACTTACGATGCATATTATTCTTGGGTACATATTTTGGAGCTGCATCATCAGCCTCCAAAGGCATTTCACGAGATTTCCAGAACTTAACTAGTTTCTTCTTCATCTGAGAGAACACTCTTGTGATGTTGTCAACATTTTTGGTAGGCTTGTAGCGACAATCTGTTGAGAGAGCAGAGAAACGGGAATCTGATGAGGCTCAATTAATTACTAAAATACAAAACAAAGCCAAATTAAACATTCTGGTAATGTATTTATTTATTATGACTAACAAAACTCATTTTCATGAGTATATTACAAAGCCAAATGTAAAATCCTGCTCTAAATCCATTAAGCAAAATATCACCCAGTGCAATGGTTTCTCTGTATAATGGAAGAGAATGACAACATAATATTCATGTCTACTATTTCATGTCTTTTCTACAGCCAATGCACAGCTAGGGTCTATAATTAGTAGATTAATAAATGTAATATCAAGTAAAAATTGGATTCAGACAACATTATAATATCTATTAACTCTTTACAAATAGTACTTAAAGGTTGCAAATTGTGATAGATAGATAGATAGATAGATAGATAGATAGATAGATAGATAGATAGATAGATAGATAGATAACACTTATAACAACATAACAACAATTTTATATAATATAAAATATATGATATAATATAAAAATAGTGGGTGAGGAACCAGAAAAGAGCGACTGAGAAGACCCCTATGAGAAGACCATCGAGGGAACCGTTCACCCTTCCCAGGATGGGTTACCAGAGCCTAAGTCACAAGAAGGGAGCGGGAGATCGATAGACGGGTTGGTGCTGCGACTGCAGTGGTGCTGACGCTGTACTGTTCTGTTGTGTTGAAGAGAGAGCTGACTGTAAAACCGAAGCTCTCTATTTACTGGTCGACCTAGTAACCTGTAATTCCCTACCCTCAACTATGGTCATGAGCTGTGGGTAGTGACCGAAAGAACGAGATCGTGGATACAAGCGGCAGAAATGAGCTTCCTCCGAAGGGTGGCTGGACTCTTCTTTAGAGATAGAGTGAGAAGTTTGGCCATCCGGGAAGGGCTCAGAGTAGAGTCGCTGCTCCTCCACATCAAAAGGAGCCAGCTGAGGTGGTTCGGGCATCTGACAAGGATGCCTTCTAGGCACCTCCCGGGGTGAGGTGACCAGGCATGTCCCACCAGGATGAGGCCCTGGGACAGACCCAGGACACTTTGGAGAGATTATATCTCTCGGCTAGCCTGGGAACGCATTGGTGTTCCCACCAGAACATCAGTGGAGGAGGTGACTGGGGAGAGGGAGGTCTGGGCTTGTTGGCTTGAGCTGCTGCCCCCGCGACCCGGCCCTGAATGAGTGGTAGAAGATGGATGGATGGATAGAAAAATACGCACAGAATGACAGTTTTCACTTACTATCAGATTGTTGTGTCACAGTACATGCCTCTTGGGTACCTAAGCAATACAAGTTAAAACAAATCTTCAATTGAAAAACACTTGTAAAAATATATTTTATATAATATAAAAATACAGAGAGACAGTTTTTACTTACGCTCAGATTGTTGTGTCACAGTACATGCCTCTTGGGTACCTAAGCAATACAAGTTTAAAAAAACACTTCAACACTTCAAAACACTTCAAACTAGAAAGAGTTGCATTTCCTGCGAAAATGCCAGGTGAATGCCATGTACCTGAAATGGTCTGCTGAAAACAGCCAAAAAAAGTAGTACTGTCTGCTGAAAACATACTGCCAAAGGTATGTTTCAAACCAGTGTCTTCTGTTGTCAGAATGCCTTCTCTACTCTAGCTAAAGCTGGGCTCCTCCCAGTGACCTAAACAGGCCTCTAAATTTGTAGTGTTAGATGAGAAGCAAAAACCGCCGTTTCTTGCTGTTACTAAACATTCTGTAACTCGAAAAGTACTCAGGCTAACAATATCATTCATTCACTGTAAGAATCAGCAGGCTTTGGTGAACAATCAAAGCAATGGTTTCAGGTCCCTAGGAAAATCCATCTAGGAGATATGATGAGAGAAAAAACGGCTTCATTTCCAGAGTTTGAAATCTGAGAGAAGGACAGATTTCTTACCCTGAAGCAAACGTAATTCATGGGAACATGGTAAAAGGTATCAAAAAAACTTTTTACACAGTGAGCGTCACGAGTGTCTGAAGATGTACTGGCACCAGGCTCATATCTCTAGGGATTAGTGTTTAGGACATATGACGAGTTGAAAATGTATCCCGTTACAGAATATCAGCTGTGATTTCACTGGAGTCGCCATAGACATTTAATTTGGGAAGTTTTCTGAATTTGTGTTGCTTCAAGGCAATTTGCAAGAAAATGGTAACTCCTACAATAATACCAGTGACATTTTCTGAAAGCCAACAAAATAACCTATGTTTTGATATATAATTTGTGTGTGGATAGAATGAAAATTGAGTGAGTTAGTAGCATTTGTTTGGACATGAAGAACAGATTCACAAAGGGGCAGTACATGGCCTGTTCAGTGGTCTGTAGCAATGATAACAACCCATGTTCTATGTGAAAAATTCTCCTCTTTCCAACCAAAAGTTAACAAGGGATTTTAAGAAAATGTTAAGAGATATGAAAGATCAATGACAGACCAATAACGGCGGGAACATTTTAAAGTTTGAATGGTGTTTGTAGGTGAAAGCATGTGAAAGCAGTGAAGCTTCAAACACAAGCAAGTTTTAAAGGAAGTTGATATTTGTGGGACGTTTCCCATTTATTTCAATGGGGAAAAAAATCACATAAAAAGCTTAATATTTTAAAAAGTATAAAAATTACACCAAAAGATATAGCAGATGAAAGCAGAAATAGCAAATTTCCAAATTCAAATTTTAATATTTGAATGGTGAAAATAGCAGAAAAACTATGGGAATAGTTTTAGGCCAAAAAACAAAGCAACTTGAATAATAATGAAGTACAAAGAAACAGGAACTCAGTTGGTTGAATGCTTTTTGGCATTCACCCAACAATATGTTTTATATAATAGAAAAATACAGACAGACAGTTTTTATTTACCATCAGATTGTTTTGTCACAGTAGATGCCTCTTGGATACCTAAGCAATACAAGTAAAAAACAAAAAACAAAGAATGGTAAATGGCCTGTATTTGTATAGCACTTCACTAGTCCCTAATGACATGTGTGAATGTGAGGGTGGATGACTGAATGTGTAAAGCACTTCACTAGTCCCTAATGACTAGTAAAGTGCTTTACACATTCAGTCATCCACCCTCACATTCACACACTGGTGATGGCAAGCTACATTGTAGCCACAGCCACCCTGGGGCGCACCGATAAAGGCGAGGCTGCCGGACACTGGCGCCACCGGGCCCTCTGACCACCACCAGTAGGTGGAAGTGTCTTGCCCAAGGACACAATGACCGAGACTGTCCGTGCCGGGGCTCGAACCGGCAACCTTCCGATTGCAAGACGAGCTGCCAACTCTTGAGCCACGATCACCCCCAAAGAGACGTTACAGGAATATAAATAAATAGTATAATCTAAATAATAAGATCCATAATTTGTTTAACACAGATAATTTTTTGAGTTTTGCCACTATGCACTACCACAGTGTACAGGGAGGACAGACAGTTGGCTTTAATTTGGGGATTTTTACAAAAATGTTGCACAAACTTGAACACTAATTAAATGTAAATAATCATCAAAGTCTGTGCTCTATGTCTAAAGAGCAATACAAACTAGTTGTTGTAAAAAATATGTTAATTTATATTTCTAACAGTTGTTTTATTAGGGACACTGCAAAATGTAATAATTTAACTGCTTTGGTTTGAAAAAAGTCTTATTGAAGATGAAGTGGCAAAACAAAAAGGGCCTTTTACGTCACTAAGTCCATAAAGTTAGCAATGAAAACTGCATAGGCATGCAGATGCATGACACTGAACATAGGGAGACAGAGACATTAAATACATACTAGATCAGGGGTCCCCAATCCCAGTCCACGAGGGCCGGTGTCCCTGCAAGTTTTAGATGTGTCCTTGATCCATCACAGCTGATTTAAATGGATAAATTACCTTCTCAACATGTCTTGAAGTTCTCCAGAGGCCTGGTAATGAACTAATCATTTGATTCAGGCGTGTTGACCCAGGGTGATATCAAAAACCTGCAGGGGGTCCGGCCCTCGTGGACTGGAATTAGGAACCCCTGTACTAGATAATCAAGGAAGAGTTGGGAAGAAAGGCTGACAACTTCAAACAAGGCATGGGGAAATGAAACCGAATACAGAACACAAAAGACAAAGGGTACCAAAATAAAATGGAAACATCACAGACTGAGACTTGACGATACATACAAGGAAGATGAAGAGCTAAACTAAAGACACCTAAAAACTAAATTATGAAGCCTGTTTTAAAATTGTCAAATAGAAAAATAAAAAAATAAATAAATAAAGTTTTCTTTAAGTGTTTTAAGGTATTTAATGAGTTTATAGAAACCACATACTTGCGTATTTCTAATTCCATTTAATCTGTAATTTCCCTTTACAAACCAAGTCAAAGTCAACACAAGGATGAATAGGAGACAGTAGAAAATAGTAAATAACAATGAACTTACTCGTAGGGGAGGAAACATAGTTTATGTATTCAGACTCACTCTCACTTTCTGTAATCAAAAAAAAAAAACAGGGAAAAAAACACAACTAAGGTTAAAAAAATGCTGAAATCAGCAAACAATGAACTAAATCATTGGCTTGAGTGCTTGTTACCAACACACAAGTTTTGTCAGTTCAGAACGCTTTGCTCACCATGTTGTGCCTTAACATGTTCTGGTCAACACCCTGTATTTCAGCCAGTGGTGTTTGAGATCTTGTAAAAATTGAAGGAATTATGAACATATTAAACTAATATCAGATTTTGAATTAGCATACAATACCATCTGGAAAGCATCTGATTGGAAGTGGCTTCATTTTTCAGTATAAGTTAGATCTCAAACACACTGGAAATGCAGTAAAGTAATACCATAATAGAACACCCCCCCCCCCCCCCCCCCCCCACACACACACACACACACACACACACACACATACACACACAATGGAACATGGGTTTATTATGGTTTGGCCTCCTTAGTGCTCCCACAGTGCTCCATTATTGAAGCACTGTGGGATCTTCACTGGTGGGGAAGGACCGTGGGAGAGTGCATGAGATTGAGTGTAGTTTAAGGGTCTTTTTCATGAGTGAGGGAAGAAGGGAAAGGGACATCGCCATATGGACTAGCAACACAGCTGGTGTGTGTCAGGAGTTGTGTGGAGGTGAAGAAGAAAGAACCGAAACGCAGGACTCGCAGGTAGGTGAAGACTGGTGATTTATTACAGACGGGATGAACGGAGGAGCGGAACAGAAGATGAGATGGCTGACTGAGTATACTGCACACACGGCAACGACAACATCACATCAATGACACGACAGTGAACTGAGGAAAACCGAGGACTTAAATACACAGACTGATGAGGATGATAATGAGAGACCAGTGAGTGAACAGCTGAACATAATCTGGCTAACGACACAAGAGACAAGCTGACACGGAAAAACAGGAAGTGAGAACAACATTGATGTGGCAAAATAAACTGAACATGAACAAACTGAAATCACTGGGTCAATGACCCAGGAAACCTGACAGTGTTACATGGATACTGCATTGCTCTGTTGTTGTAAAGAGAGAGCTGAGCCTGAAAGCAAAGCTCCCAATTTATCAGTTGATCTATGTCCCTACCTTCACCTATAGGATGAATGATGAATGCATAGGTTAGAAATATGTTGAATTTAAATAACCCACAGAAATATGTTGGTTTGGCAATTACCATATTTACAGTAAAACACACATTTGTGTTTCTATTCTATTTAGCTTTTTTCTTACCAGCAGAACCTGGTGTGGAACACTCATAAAGTAAGGAAAACTTTTTCAGGTTTAAAATAAATAAAAGATTGGAGGTAAAGACATTACAACTGAACTTTATACCATGGATCAACAATGAACCTATACTAGCAAGGTTATTAAACTGTTTAAAATGTCAAAACAGTGTTAAAAACTTTTGCCTAGTATGGAAAGCCACTTCTCCACATGTAACTAAACTCGATGGGAGCATTAAATTACTGTGATACTTATTTTCAACAAAGTGTCATCTGGCGCTAATGCTCAGATCATACACTGTTCCTGAGACCCTCTGTGATGCAGTGCTGCAGTGTGCAAAGCTGTAATCAAAGCAAACTCATTTGAAAATTTAAAAAAGGCAAACTTTCTTCTATATCATAATCCTATTTTTGTTATTTCATTCATTTGAGGTCTTCAGTATTGTTGTACACTATGGAAAAAAAACACTAAAATCCCTGTACTGTATAAGGAGGTATATCCAAACTTATGACACGTACTCATGGTGTTTCTTCCACTGCAGTGTTCAAGGTGTACAGGTTTTCGGTCTTCAAAATATCACTACACATGTAACAACTCAGCTATCTTAAATTGCTGCTTATGTTACTGACTACCATTGCAAATGTGTTTTAAAGAACAAAACATTAAGAAACAAATTCTATTAGATTTATATTTCATACATGACAAAGTGCTGATTTTCTCTCTCTACAGTTTAAAAATTGAATAAGCTTTCTGCTTGCAGAGAGTGGATAGTCAAACAATTTGTATCATTATAAATATGTTATTTCATATTTATTACTTTATTTTTTATTTGTATTCATTTATTATTACAGCACTAGGACACTAGGTCATAGTATATAGTATTCTGGAGAAGGTATAAAATGTCACTGTATGTGCATATATGAATGTGTGTGTGTTTTGTGTGTATAGATTTTTAAAAGTTATTACTCATGAACATTGTCTAGAAATGCCCTGTGAGGACAGGAGGAAGAAACAGTGAGAAAAGGAGCTATGTGAGGCTGCTAAAGACAGTGGATCCCTCACTATCTGGTTTAAAAAAAGCACAGATAATAATGACACATTTACCAGTTGTTATAATGATGAAATGTTGCATAAGAAAACATTTTTACTCACAACTGGTCAGCATTCACTAAACTTCAGGTTCAAAGTGAGACCTCAGATTCTCCAGATTACGTTTGAGGTTGTTGTACAAAACAGAAAAACAACTAATAAGCGCTGTTTTACTTACCCTCATCTAAACAGCCATAGCACATGTCCTCTTCGCAGGGAGAAAAAAACAAACAAAAGTCAAAATATGTCAACAACAGCAAACAATCAGTATTTACTACATTTTTGTTTGTTGGGCTTTTTACCATGACTCAAAACAAGCATTTTAAAACCCATACAGAGTAAATTATTCAAACTAATACAGTTGTTATGAGGACAAAATGCCACATGAGTAATCATTTTTATACACAATTGGTCAGCATTCACTAAACTAAAAAACAATTCCATGAAGCTGTGTACAATAACATCAACTGAGTACAAATAAAATGTAAAATCTTAAACTTGCTTTACTTTGATGTGCCCATTTCTTGGGGCTGTTTAAAAAAATGTGTCAGTGTGTGTGGAGTCCTGCCTGTGGCCCTCGACAATAACATTTAACAATTAATCACAATTTTGCTAAATAAAATAATCTGACTTGCATCAGTCACATGATTCTCCAGATTATGTTTGAGGCTGTTGTACAACACAGAAAAACAACTAATAAGCGCTGTTTTACTTACCCTCATCTAAACAGCCATAGCACATGTCCTCTTCGCAGGGAGAAAAAACAAACAAAAGTCAAAATATGTCAACAACAGCAAACAATCAGTACTTACTAAATTGCAGAGTGCAATGACAAATTAAACTGCATAATTTTCAATAAAAAACTGGAAAAATTGGGGTGTTCTAAACCTTTTGACTGGTATCATTCTGCAATTTGAGCTATCATTGCACACACTTCATTCAAGTTAAGCCATCTTTATCTTCAGAGCTGTGGATCACAAAGTTTTCGTTTTTTGAAATAAACTCACCGGGTGTTTGAATATTTCTGCGCTTCAGAGGTCTTTGAATCACCCTGCCATTGTCTTTACTGAAAGCAAGGAAGGCAGTGAAACAACTGCTCACTCCTGATTGGACACTGAGCTGCACCACCTTTTCCTTCACTCCTCCATCTTGGCATCTTCTGTGCTCTCTCTCCTCCATCTCCAGGGAGCGAATCAGAGTCCGAGCACCCAACCTGTGGACTGTTAATCTGCAGAGAAGTAGGAACACACCCAACGATAGTACATTACTTTATCTGTGACTTAATTGTATATTATACAAAGGTGGAGTCAAACACAACACTTCTTCATACCTAGAAGCAACCAGACTCCAAATGAAAGGTGGACACTTGCTTCAGGTTTTAAACCGGTTATTAGCTCTTTTATCACAGTTATGGAATTAAGGTTAATGCGGCATAGCCTTATAAAGAAGATGTGGAAATCACTTTAGTTACCAACTTGCTGTGTGTCCTATTTATAAAAGAGTCTAAGCAGCACATAAGAATTAAAAACATTTGAACCATTTTCTGAATTACCAACTGAATGCAAAGGCATTCCTGTGACAATGTGAAACACAGTTTTTCATGATCCTTCAGTCTTCCTGTGCATCTCCACTCTCCTCCTTATGTATATGGATGCCAGAGAAGAACCTGGCATCCCAGTGCCAAACCTGCTCGTGCACATTGTGGAAGGAGGGATAGAAAACATCAAAACTGGCTTCCCATGGCTGGCAGAGTTAAATGGAAGAGGAGCAGAGCATGCAATTAGCAACTGATTTCCAGCTGCACATTAAATGGTGTTAGGAGGCAGGTGCACAGAAATGCTACCTGGCACAGATGGGTGGGTGGAGCTACAAGGTGTGCAGTAGCTTTTGCTATAGAATTTGCAGTTTTGCTTCTGCATGGAAGAAAACTTTGGATTGACATTTGGATGTGAGAAGTTAAGAAACAGTTAAAACCAGGCTACAGTCCAGTCTGAATCCTTAATGAAAGGATATTTGGGAGACCTTACGGAAGCATGGGAATGGCGTGGCTTCCAAGAATGAACAGCTTGTAAAACTGGGGGATCATATATAGATGAGAACCAGAAGGGGCGTGTTTGGAGGTGTGGACCTGCTCCTAAAATTTAGATACTTTATATGCAATTAAATGAAAAGAGTAATTTGTCTCATAATCTTTTCTTTAAGCTCAATATGTGTCTGAGATCATGATCTACAGAAAAGTGTTTTTTTTTTTTTTGTGTATATCAAAACATGTTGTACCCAGTGTCCTCTGCAGGTCTGAGACTGAAGTGCAGCTGGTTCTCAGAGCGATGACCTGCCAGGCTGTACTTCAGCGTCACACAGCCCTCTGCTGTCTCTGAGCTCTGACACAGAATTACAGTGTTAGAAGTCACGTTAATTACTGTCATCAGATATCTAAACAACAACATGAGAGGCTGCTGCTCCTACCTGTCCAGTGAGCTGGGCATAAATCAGTGACCTCTGACCCTGGAAAAGTGTTGTGATTGGTGAAGAGAGGACAGTGACAGACACTTCCTTTGGTAAATCCCATGTGACTGAGATGTTGACCACAGTCGGCTGCAGAGCAAATCGCAGCGACTGCATCAGCTGAAAAATAATGAAAAACTCTCCAAATATACACAAACAGCTGGAACAGACATTTTACTCACTGCAGGTCTGATCTCAAAAATGTATCTGCTGCTGCTGTAATGTTTAACTTGACCTCTAATTGTGTTTAATGTCTTACTTTTGGTTGCATCCTGTCAGTCCCTGTGATGAACTGAGCGTGACCTCCTCCTTCCTTGGCCATCCCATTGATGAGAGCAGAGTTTGCCCCTTCCCCAATCCCAAAAGAGAAACACCTGCAATACAACAGTTTTTGCTGATTACACAGAGGACATGTTGGACATTCTGGGAATTGTGTAGATATAGTTGTGTTTTTGTTGTTTCACCTGTGAGAACCTGAATTCTTCTTCACCAGATCGATCACTTCTTTGGTGTTTCCCACCTCTCCATTAGTAAAGACAAACAGCTAGAGATAAGTTGGCACATAAGGACATAACATCAAACCCAGAAACATCTCTTGTTCTATGTGTGTGTGTGTGTGTGTGTGTGTGTGTGTGTGTGTATTCACCTAGGTATATAATTTACTGGGACAATGGTATATCGGGACATTCTCATAATGAGTTTCAGAGTATAATTCAGTATAACATTTGAGTGTGTGTATGTGCAGTCACCTATGTATATGATTTACCACCAGGTACAATATGTGTGACACAAAAGGACCTGATGCACATAGCCTTGTCGGGGTTAGTATTTTGCCCAAGGATATTTGGCATGCAAACTGGGGGACAAATAGCCACCCCGCTCTTGCGTTCTCTCTCTCTCTATCTACCTGGACAGTGCTCATCACAGGCTCTCGCCTTTGACCCACGCACCTGTT
This sequence comes from Neolamprologus brichardi, assembly GCF_056152115.1. Lineage (NCBI taxonomy): Eukaryota > Metazoa > Chordata > Actinopteri > Cichliformes > Cichlidae > Neolamprologus > Neolamprologus brichardi. The sequence continues at coordinate 12,394,506 of NC_142117.1, read as the reverse complement.
CCTAATCGGCGCACCTGCCACTGATCGCTGCAACCCTGGGCCTTATTTAATATGGCAATTCTGTGCTACTCGTCGCTGGATCATTGAGTAGTCTGCATCAGTGAATCTGTCTTAAGACATTTGAATCCGAGCCTCTGTTTGAATCTGTTTCTAATTGATCTCTCTTGTATATAGATCTGCCCTAGACCTGAAAGGAGCTGGAGTTTGGAGAGAGAATTGTATGTGTTTGGACCTTCCCTTTTCCCCACGAACCCAGAACCCCTGGACCTCACTCTGCACTTTGTACATATCAGCACTTGGGCTTGCACTTTAAATAAACTCACTGTTTGTCCCTGTGAAGGAATTCTGGTCTGTGCCTGAGTCTGTTGAGTTGCGTGACAATTTGTGTATGACCCCATTCATGCACCTGACCTCCACCCACACCACCGCCAACAATGAACATGGTTGAAACAAGGCTTGACCAATTGGTCCCACCACACTATGCCTGTTCTGAGCCCCTCCGTGAACCACTTGACCACAATGAGGTCCTCTGTAAAGGACCTGAAAGCAACCACTTGGCAGCAGGCTGCATAGGCGAAACAGCCATCCAATGGGGCCACATGGAGCGGTTTTGCTTGGTCCTGTGTCCTGTTGAGTTGGTGTTAATGCAATGCTGCCTGCATAGTGGCCAGCTCTGTCACTATGTTTGCCAGTGTTTCCACTGACTGTGGTCATGGGTCCACCTTCCACGACTGGGTTTCGCCACAACTTGTGATACAAAATACTGAATGCATGCATTGTTAGCTCTCTTAGCTATTCTGTCTTGTGCCATTTGTTTATAAAGGGGTTACTTTCTTGTAAAATGTATTTCCAAGTATGAGTTTATCTTAATTAAAGATGGCCTTCCAGGAATAGTTTGAAAATTTCAACAAGTGGAAAGGAATCAAATGTTCAGCATTTGCTTCTTGTGCTACAGCTAAATGAATAGTTGTATTCAGAACTTAGAACTAAACATGTTACGTTGCCCGTAACTGTTAATTTAATGTTATTTTCTTCTGTGTTTCATCTGCTACAGACGACTACTTAGATCAACTAGTTTAACAAATTGACAGGAACCTGCAAAAAACAAATCCCCTTAGAGTTCTCAGTGAGATTGAAAGTGTAAATACAATCTATTTGATTTGTTTGTTTGAAAAAAATGTCTGGGGCTAGATTTCTTAATTAGTGTGAGCTATAGTTTAACTACAATCAAACACAAGGCTTGGTGTTTAAAATTTAATTGAAAAATAAAAATCCATGTCATGCTGAGGCAGATTATTGGCCGGTAGTTGGGTGGGACCGGTCCCTTGGATTGTTCCTTGGGGATCAGAACTATCTGACCTTCAGTTAGCCATTCTGGATGTGTCTCATCCATTAGCAACAGATTCACTTGTGCTGCCATGTGCTCATGGAGTACAGTTAGCTTCTTCAACCAGTATGTCAGAATCATGTCAGGGCCTGGTGCTTTCCAACTCTTTTTTGGTTGTGATGGTTAAGGGATCCTGTTCAAGGAGGTTGCTATGGTATGTTCTTAGATCCACTAATCAAATAACTGAGCCTATTGATGTGGTGTGTTGAAAAATCCATAGGTCCCACACTGGTCTTTCTCTCTCCGTGTATATAGAGATGCAAATAATGTGTAGAAAATAGGTCAGGGTATTGTCACTGATTTCTATAAGTGATTCGATTCCGATTCACAATGTCCTGATTCCATCAATTCAACTTTTACTCAGACAGTCAGAAATATTATGATTCTGATTATTCATCAGTAAATCTACATATCCAAGTATAAAAAAAAGCTGACACTTGTGAGACTTCATCAGAGGTATAAGCATCCCATCAGATGCCTTTGTGTCAAAGTAACTTATGGTAAACATCTGAGGAATAAAGAAATCATTACTTGTCCTTTTAATCAGTGTTCTTTTACATCGCACATTTGCTCCAGTTTTATATCAAATACAGTGGGATTCAAAAGTTCGGGCAACCTTTTTAATAGTCATTATTTTCCTGTATAAATCGTTTGTTGTTACAATAAAAAATGTCAGTTAAATATATCATATAGGAGACACACACAGTGATATTTGAGAAGTGAAATTAAGTTTATTGGATTTACAGAAAGTGTGCAATAATTGTTTAAACAAAATCAGGCAGGTGCATAAATTTGGGCACCGTTGTCATTTCATTGATTCTAAAACCTTTAGAACTAATTATTGGAACTCAAATTGGCTTCGTAAGCTCAGTGACCCCTGACCAACATACACAGGTGAATCCAATAATGAGTATTTAAAGTGGTCAATTGCAAGTTTCCCTCCTCTTTTAATTTTCTTTGAAGAGTAGAAACATGGGGGTCTCAAAACAACTCTCAAATGACCCGAAGACAAAGATTGTTCACCATCATGGTTTAGGGGAAGGATACAGAAAGCTGTCTCACAGATTTAAGCTGTCTGTTTCCACAGTTGGGAACATATTGAGAAAATGGAAGAACACAGGCTCAGTTCAAGCTAAGGCTCGAAGTGGCAGACCAAGAAAAATCTCGGACAGACAGAAGCGACAAATGGTGAGAACAGTCAGACTCAACCCACAGACCAGCACCAAAGACCTACAACATCATCTTGCAGCAGATGGAGTCACTGTGCATCGTTCAACCAAGGAGATGCTGTATGTGAGAGTGATGCAGAGATGCTTTTCTCTGCCACTTTCTGTAAATCCAATAAACTTAATTTCACTTGTCAAATATCACTGTGTGTGTCTCCTATATGATATATTTAACTGACATTTTTTTTTATAGTAACAACCAACGATTTATACAGGAAAATAACAAGTAACAAGGTTGTCCAAACTTTGGCATCCCACTGAATGAGTCATTTTCAGAGTCATTCTACTTTAAAAGATTTCAAAAGTTCTCTGAACACCAGGTAAAGTGCATCTTTTTCTTTGTTTGCTTTTTTTTTTTTTTTTTTTTAAGAAATTCTACAATCCCCAGCAGAGATGGGCAGTAACATAATCCGATTACTTTTTTCAATTAACGAGTAATGTAATGGATAAGTATTACAAAAAATGTAATTAGATTACTGTTACTTTCCCATAAGCACACTGCTTTACTGTGTTACTGCCACGGCTGGCGGGGTGAGCCGTGTGGTGTGGAGGAAAAGAAGGACCCAAAATGCATACAGCCGACTGATGATATGAGTGAGAGTTTATTTACAAGGTGGCAGTGGCAGAAACAGGCAATGAAGCGTGAGAAGTTACTAACAGAAACCTAAACTAGGAGAAACTAAAGAGCAAACCTGAAATCTTAACGAAACAGAGAGCAGAGCAGAGAGACGCAGACTAAGGAGCAGGATACCAAGAAACACAGACGAGCCCACAACGAACACAGACCGACACCCACTAAATATACACACACAAGGTAATCAGGTAATCACACACAGGAGGGAAGAACAGCTGAACCCAATACACTTGAGGACCGGAGGAGACAAGCTGAACACAATGACAACAGACACAGACCTTCAGAACAAAACAGGAAATCTAGAACCCAAACACAAGGGGGAAGACACAGAATAACTAGAACAGAGGAAAATAATCATAAAACACAAAACGCTGGGTCAACAACCCAGCACCATGACAGTACCCCCCCTCCAAGGGCTGGCTCCCGACAGCCCAAAACAAAAAACAGACGACCAACCCAGGGCGGGCGGCGGGGGCCCAGGACGGAGGGACCACAACCAAACAAAAAACAAGCTCCAGTGGGCCAAATGAATTGTCCAAAACACAACACAGACTGGAGTTCCTGAACAGGATCCCAAAACATAGTTCAGGAAGCCGGCCCGGAGGCTGACAACTCAGGAGCCCAGAACAGTTCATCTCAGGGGGCCGACCATGTGGAAGGCAGTGGCGGCGATGGGGAAACAGTTCAGGCGGCCGACCGTGCGCACGACAGCGGCGGCATGAAAGCAGTTCTGGAGGCCGACCGTGCGGACGGCGACGGCGAGAAAGCAGTTCTGGGGGCCGACCGTGCGCACAACAGCGGCGGCGTGAAAGCAGTTCTGGGAGCCGACCGTGCGCACGACAGCGGCGGCAACAAAGGAAGTCCGGAGGCCGACCACGGTGGCGAAGATGCCCAACATGCGGCCTGGCAGATGACCGACGATGTTGAGGCGGCAGTTGGGGACCTGAAGGCTGCGTGGCCTTCGCAGCACCAGGTGAGACGGAAGCTAAGGCCGGACCAGACGAGACGGAAGCAGAGGCCGGACCAGACGAGACGGAAGCAGAGGCCGGACCAGACGAGACGGAAGCAGAGGCCGGACCAGACGACGCTGAAGCGGATGCGGAGGCCGGACCAGGCGACGCTGAAGCGGATGCGGAGGCCGGACCAGGCGACGCTGAAGCGGATGCGGAGGCCGGACCAGGCGACGCTGAAGCGGATGCGGAGGCCGGACCAGACGAGGCTGAAGCGGAGGCCGGACCAGACGAGGCTGAAGCGGAGGCCGCACCAGACGAGGCTGAAGCGGAGGCCGGACCAGGCGAGGATGAAGACTCGGAGGCCGCAGCTGGCGAGGATGACGACTCGGAGGCCGCAGCTGGCGAGGATGACGACACGGAGGCCGCAGCTGGCGAGGATGACGACACGGAGGCCGCAGCTGGCGAGGATGACGACACGGAGGCCGCAGCTGGCGGCGGCGTGGAAGCCGGAGACGGAGGCGCTGCAGCAGGCGGCGGCATGGATGAAACTGCTGCTGCAAGCGTGGATGAGGCTGCTGGTGGAGCAACCGGTGGCTGGACGGGCTCCTCGGGCCCCCCAGCTGACGAGGCAGGAGGCTGGACGGGCTCCTCGGGCCCTCCAGCTGACGAGGAAGGAGGCCGGACGGGCTCCTCGGGCCCTCCAGTGAGAACAGTCTCAGAACCAGTGGGCACTGAAGCCCCTGGCACACACAGGACAGAACCAGCAGGTGCGGAGACCTCTGGCAGAGACAGAACAGAACCAGCAGGCGCATGGGCCTCTGGCAGAGACAGATCAGAACCAGCAGGCGCATGGGCCTCTGGCAGGGACAGATCAGAACCAGCAGGCGCACGGGCCTCTGGCAAACACAAAGCGGACTGCAGCTGCACCGAGCATTGACTCAGCTCAGGCAGCGACAGCCGGGTGCAGTCCTCAGCTGGCTTCTTAACCTCCAGGGGTCCAGAGTCTGCTGGGGGCTGAAACCCAGGATCTGGGGAGGCCCTGGAGTGCGTCTCAGTCTCAGAACTGGCCAGCTCTTGAGAAATGTTTTCATTGTTGTTAGGTTTGTCTCTCTGCTTAGAATAAGAAGTTGTTGAACTGTCCTTTATGGGTTGAACTGTTATGGCTTGCTGTACCAGAGGAGTCGGTGAAGATGATGGCTGAATAGGTGGCTGAGCTGATGAGTCTTCTACCAACTGAGCTATTGACTGGGCTATGGACTGCAACATAGTTTGTAATAAGTCTGGCTGTGACTGTAACTGGGCTATGGGTAGTGAGGCTGAATGCGATGGAGGTGACGACTGAGCGGCTAACTGAGCTAGTGGCGGCTGGGCGGCTAACTGAGCTACCGGCTGGGCAGCTGACTCAAAAAACACAGTCACAGTCACAGTCACAAGGTCTGGCGAAACAGACAGAGTGTCTTTTCCACTCACCACAGCCGGCAACTCAGAACTCTCGGGGCCCGGCTGTGGCGATGGGCGTCGGTGGCGTGAACGTCGCTTCCTTCTTGGAGATAGCTCCGACCGGCCGGGTAATTCCACATCCGGCGGGCCGGGCCGCAGATTCCCCGGCGGGCAGTGCAAAACATTCACCACCGGGCTGGGTCGGGAAGCGGTAGCGGTAGCGGCTGGAGGGTGAACGTGCAGTTCTTTCAGAATGAAGTCCTGTGCGAGCGGGTGAAGAGAGTCCAGTAGCCAGGGGTGAGCAGAAATCAGCTGCTGTAGCCTGGCTTCTACAGCGCGGTGAAATTCCTCTCCCTCATGTTCGAGCCACAGGTTAACCAACCTTGAAACGGTGTCGATCAATCCCTCCCGAAACTCCTGGGAAGGTGCGGATGCTGCTGGGTCCATGTTTGGTGGGCTCGTACTGTCACGGCTGGCAGGGTGAGCCGTGTGGTGTGGAGGAAAAGAAGGACCCAAAATGCATACAGCCGACTGATGATATGAGTGAGAGTTTATTTACAAGGTGGCAGTGGCAGAAACAGGCAATGAAGCGTGAGAAGTTACTAACGGAAACCTAAACTAGGAGAAACTAAAGAGCAAACCTGAAATCTTAACGAAACAGAGAGCAGAGCAGAGAGACGCAGACTAAGGAGCAGGATACCAAGAAACACAGACGAGCCCACAACGAACACAGACCGACACCCACTAAATATACACACACAAGGTAATCAGGTAATCACACACAGGAGGGAAGAACAGCTGAACCCAATACACATGAGGACCGGAGGAGACAAGCTGAACACAATGACAACAGACACAGACCTTCAGAACAAAACAGGAAATCTAGAACCCGAACCGGACACAAGGGGGGAGGACACAGAATAACTAGAACAGAGGAAAATAATCATAAAACACAAAACGCTGGGTCAACGACCCACCACCATGACAGTTACTAAACCATCGTGATTTTGTTTGTGAGAGTGTCTCATGACAATGACGTAAGCGAATGCGATGTCCGTGAGAGCAACAGGCGTGTGTAGACCAACAATGGATAAAGTGGAGTGTGTTTGGAGAAGTAATCAGTAATTAATAACTAATTACTGTTTTCAAGTTACTTGACCAACACTCCTCCCCTCTTCTTCCATTGCTCAGGTTAAAGCTGAATTTGTCCTTCTTACATTTGTTGACCTGAAAGTAGGGGTGGATTTTGATAATTGATTTATCGATTAAAATCGAAAGACATAAGTCTTTCATAATTTCTGAATGTCTATGTTTACCAACCAATGGTGTTTGGATATAGAGACAGAGTGTGTCAAATATGGCAAGATATATACTGTATGTAAATACATAAATATTGTACGAGGTCTGAAGTGACGCAAATTTTTAAAGGATTTTCAGCGTAGCCATTCTCCCATGACTCTGGAACCTTTGGAAAGCATAGTCCATCTCAGCTGGTTTGGAGGGCATATCATCTACAGTGGGGCAAAAAAGTATTTAGTCAGCCACCGATTGTGCAAGTTCCCCCACTTAAAATGATGACAGAGGTCAGTAATTTGCACCAGAGGTACACTTCAACTGTGAGAGACAGAATGTGAAAAAAAAATCCATGAATTCACATGGTAGGATTTGTAAAGAATTTATTCGTAAATCAGGGTGGAAAATAAGTATTTGGTCAATAACAAAAATACAACTCAATACTTTGTAACATAACCTTTGTTGGCAATAACAGAGGTCAAACGTTTACTATAGGTCTTTACCAGGTTTGCACACACAGTAGCTGGTATTTTGGCCCATTCCTCCATGCAGATCTTCTCAAGAGCAGTGATGTTTCGGGGCTGTCGCCGAGCAACACGGACTTTCAACTCCCGCCACAGATTTTCTATGGGGTTGAGGTCTGGAGACTGGCTAGGCCACTCCAGGACTTTCAAATGCTTCTTACGGAGCCACTCCTTTGTTGCCCGGGCGGTGTGTTTTGGATCATTGTCATGTTGGAAGACCCAGCCTCGTTTCATCTTCAAAGTTCTCACTGATGGAAGGAGGTTTTGGCTCAAAATCTCACGATACTTGGCCCCATTCATTCTGTCCTTAACACGGATCAGTCGTCCTGTCCCCTTGGCAGAAAAACAGCCCCATAGCATGATGTTTCCACCCCCATGCTTCACAGTAGGTATGGTGTTCTTGGGATGCAACTCAGTATTCTTCTTCCTCCAAACACGACGAGTTGAGTTTATACCAAAAAGTTCTACTTTGGTTTCATCTGACCACATGACATTCTCCCAATCCTCTGCTGTATCATCCATGTGCTCTCTGGCAAACTTCAGACGGGCCTGGACATGCACTGGCTTCAGCAGCGGAACACGTCTGGCACTGCGGGATTTGATTCCCTGCCGTTGTAGTGTGTTACTGATGGTGACCTTTGTTACTTTGGTCCCAGCTCTCTGCAGGTCATTCACCAGGTCCCCCCGTGTGGTTCTGGGATCTTTGCTCACCGTTCTCATGATCATTTTGACCCCACGGGATGAGATCTTGCGTGGAGCCCCAGATCGAGGGAGATTATCAGTGGTCTTGTATGTCTTCCATTTTCTGATGATTGCTCCCACAGTTGATTTTTTCACACCAAGCTGCTTGCCTATTGTAGATTCACTCTTCCCAGTCTGGTGCAGGTCTACAATTCTTTTCCTGGTGTCCTTCGAAAGCTCTTTGGTCTTGGCCATGGCGGAGTTTGGAGTCTGACCGGTTGAGGCTGTGGACAGGTGTCTTTTATACAGATGATGAGGTCAAACAGGTGCCATTCATACAGGTAACGAGTGGGGGACAGAAAAGCTTCTTACAGAAGACGTTACAGGTCTGTGAGAGCCAGGGATTTTCCTTGTTTGAGGTGACCAAATACTTATTTTCCACCCTGATTTACGAATAAATTCTTTACAAATCCTACCATGTGAATTCATGGATTTTTTTTTCACATTCTGTCTCTCACAGTTGAAGTGTACCTCTGGTGCAAATTACTGACCTCTGTCATCATTTTAAGTGGGGGAACTTGCACAATCGGTGGCTGACTAAATACTTTTTTGCCCCACTGTATATCGTGTGTGTGTGTGTGTGTGTGTGTGTGTGTGTGTGTGTGTGTGTGTGTGTGTGTGTGTGTGTGTGTAGGTGTGCTACCTGTCTAGGTTGATTGGGAATGCACGGCTGGCTGTAAATATGTTTGAGAGGCTTCAGGATCTCTGTTCGTCCAAGATTAGCCTCCATCTGCTCAACTTTCTTCAGAGCCTTATTCAGATTCTTCTGCTTGTACTTCGCACTTGTGCTGCAAACACATAAACACAGATACACACATTTATTTTATATATATATATCTTTGTGTTTATTTTGTTTGCTATTGACCAATGTGTGTCTTTAATAAAGTGAAAATAAACTATGTCTCGGACAGCTGGATTTTGTTGGGCTATGATACGAGGGAGAGACTTACGAGAAGATGCATTCATAACTGGACCCAAAACTGTAAATGTTGAAATAGCAGCCCATTGGTAAGCTCTTCAACAGGAGGAGCAGAGTATCCTGAAGGGAAGAGAGAAAGATGGTGAGGCCACTGTGTGAGAGGAACACTAAGAAATGTTTTATAAATCTAACACCACATCATAGATACCCTGGCACTGCTGATGCGAGTATAATTCATACTTCCAGATCGATCCATTAAGAAGACAAACTCTCCACATGAAGCCTTTGAAGACATCACAGACTGGGGGAACTCAGGGTACAGACTCACCATCACCACTGGATCACCCATCAGAGAGCCTGAAACACATGAAAAGGACAGAAATAGGTCAAGTTTACATTTTATAATAGCTCCAACACAATTAACTTTTAGGTTGAAGAAGAACAATAATTTTTATTTGCAAACTAATGACTTCACATATTTTCACTCACCCGGCTCAGCAGAGGCCTGTCCTGCCTCCACCACAGCAGTGGGCTGGTGGGCGTCTTTGTAATAAATCAGCAGTTCAACATCTCTGTCAAACTTGTGTCCTGCAGCCAGCTTGACCTGCACACCACAAACACATTCATATTTACACCTCAGTAATAAGTAACAACCACACACAGCAGACACATCAGTACTCTACCTACCGTGGCCTGGGTTTGATCAGTGTTGAGGTACTGCAGAGGGTCCAGGGAACAGTTGGACTCTACTTTAGAGATTGGACGAGGAGAGGACACTCGGGCAGAAAAAGACAGACTGTAGGGCACCAGAGAGGCTGGAACAGAAGTCACCTGGACACCTGCACCTTCACTACCTGCACACAGCATCAGGTTAGAAATGCTGTAAACAATAAGTCTGCTCACAAGAAAAAACTTCAGCTGCTAAAAACCTCTGCTTCGAATAAGGATTTCAGTAAAATTAGGTATTTTTAAAAAAAACAGTTCTATTTCAGCTGTTCAGGAATAACTAAATTATCAGAGTACAAATGATAGAGAACCATGCATCTCTGTGAGCAGCTTTACAATTTAACAGCTGTACTCTGTGTGTTTTGCAAATGTTCCACATACTTGATCAATTCTAATAGCAAACTGGAACATACACAAATTCCCATAACAATTTTATATATTCAAATTTCACTTGCAACATATCAAGCTGACAAGAAAATCTGAAAAGTTACAGTCTGTGGTTACTCAACACATCTGCCTCTGGTTTCTTACAAAGTTTATAATATGAAAAATATCTATATCACTTTTTCTTCTAGAAAATGAAGTTGGATCTTGACTTAATTTTCTGCCATACATTGTATTCTGTCAGTGTTTTGAATGTTTGTTAAAGACCTAATATGGTTTAAACATTTCTGGTCCAAGTATTCTGAAGTTGTCCTACCCTGAGGTTGGTATCGAGGGTTGAGCACAGCAGGCAGACAGAACCTCAGACCATCATCAGCCTGCACAGACAACTCAGTGACGTACTCCAACCTGATGGAGGCGCTCTCTCCTGGAGGCAGACTGCCCACACGCAGAGAGAATATATCTGGACTCTGATCACTCTCCTCCAATAGGAAGGCCTGCTGACCGGAGCTCAGAGCATCATCATACTCCTCACGAGCCTAAAGCACAGGTGACAAATGTCAGTGACATTCACTGTGTTTATTTTGAATCTCACTTATAATCAGGTTATATTTACTGTCCAGCTCACCTTCTGTTTCTCCATCAGCTCAGCTACAATCTGTGTCTGTCCAATCTGAGCACTGAAATGACAGACAGCAGCATCTCCAGGCAGAGGGAAGACAAAAACAGCCTCTAATGGTTTGTCCTCCTTGTTCTCGTAGTTCAGAGTGGAGACCACTGTAGCCACATGGTCCCTCACCTCCAGCTCCACCTCAATGCTCTTCGGATGAACTAAAAGACAAACATCAGCATCCAGTCTTGCAAATATTGCTAATTCAAGCAAAAATGTGTTCTTTCTCGAGTTCATCCATGCCTCTGTATAAACTTTTATTTAGACTGAAATTTCTTTATGTTTATTAGCTTCCTACCTGGTTCCTTCTGGAAATTTAGCAGACTGCAGGATCTGATTATTGTTTCTATGCCAGAAACAACCACCACAGAGAATTAATCTAACTGCATTTAAAAAAATAAATAATTAAATAAATGTTCTCTTAATCTAACAATTAAAAGTTAGCTTCCTTTATCTGCTTAATTATCTAATATCAGAGCATGTCACCAAGACATTTCCTTTGCCCTGGACTGAATTAAATAATTCTGTTCTGCTTGTTCAGGATCTGGAAATTTAGACACACACATGCTGTGAAGCTCTTAAAATATATATAATTTAAAGCCTAACTTTGAAAAGAGGGATCTATGTGCCTGGTAAGTGCTTTCCTCCTGCACTATGTGAAGCAAGCACTTGAGTATCAACAATATCCCCACACAAGTCCTTTTACCCAGTTAACTCACATAGCAAAATAGGTATGGCCTGGATCTGCCCCACACAATGTGTTTACACATGGCCCACATACTACAAAGAATGACGGCCCTTTGGTGGTCCAGATCGGGTTTGCCAGAGGGGTCCCGCACATGGGCCAGCACAAGGCCAGTTGCATACACACTGGTCCTGTGCTGGCTCATGTGTGGACTACCTCTTCATCCAGATCCACTGATTACCTGATCAACCCAATAAGCTTAACTAGTGGCAACTGTTTCTTGTCAGTAGACTTACTATCCCAGCTTTTTATTGTCCTGTTCCAAATTTCTTCAGATGTGTTGCTTATGTTATTTATTAATTTATTTTTAATAACACGTGACATCTTATTTACCATGAAAACCAGGTTCAGATTTAAAGGGCAATCTCAGACTCTCCAGATTACTTTGAGGTCTTTGGTAGTGTTGAACAAAACAGAACAAAAGTAATAAGCACAGTTATACTTATCCTCTAGATCATGTAAACAGCTATAGCGCATAGCATAGTCCTCTTAGAAGAGAAAAAAACAATATATATAACAACGGAATATATATTTTTATATATACATTTTTTTTAAAAAAATTGAGCAGCCGCCCCTACAAGCATCTCTGCATGGCCCTGCCCTGCAGGACAGAAATCATGGAGTGATTTCCATGACACTGGAGAACAAATAATAAGCACTGATTTACTTACCCTCTGAATCTTCAATGGAGTCATCCAACATGTCGGCTAAAAAGAGAAAATATAAACACAAGTCAAAATCAGCAACAAATCAATATGAACTAAATTACTGGTTGCTGAGCTTCTTACAAGTATCTTGACTCACAACAAGCAGTTTAAAACTTATAGAGTAAATTATACAGAGAGATATCATTGTTATAATGATGAAATGTCACACGAGTAAACATTTTTGCACACAGTTGGTCAGCATTCACTAAACTTGAGGTTCAAAGGGAGACCTCAGATTCTCCAGATTATGTTTTAGGTTTGGTAGTGTTGTAAAAAAAAAAAAAAAAGAAAAGGAAGAGAGAAAACAACTAATAAGCACTGTTTTACTTACCTGCTAGAGAGCCAAAAGAGTCCATGCACGCACCATAGTCCACTTTAAAGAGAAAAAACAAACATAAGCCAAAATATGTCAACATCAGCAAATAATGGATTGCATTTATATAGCGCTTTTCAAAGCACCCAAAGCGCTTTACAATTCCACTATTCATTCACTCTGACATGGGTGGAGGCAGCTACAGTTGTAGCCACAGCTGCCCTGGGGCAGACTGACAGAAGCGAGGCTGCCATATTGCGCCATCTGCCCCTCTGGCCAACATCAGTAGGCGGTAGGGTAAAGTGTCTTGCCCAAGGACACAACGACCAGGACACAGAGCCCGGGGATCGAACCAGCGACCTTCCGGCTACAGATACGCTTCCCAACCCCCTGAGCCGGGGTCGCCCTTTATGATCAGTATTTACTAAATTATTTACTAAATTATTGGTTGCTGAGCTTCTTACCATGACTCACAGCAAGCATTTTAAAACTTATACAGAGTAATATAGTTGTTATAATAATAAACATTTTTGCACACAACTGGTCAGGTTACACCCTGCAGGATAGAAACCATGCAGTGATTTCCATAACAGTGTTGAAAAAATAATCAAAAAAATAATAAACACTGCTTTACTTACCCTCTAGATCTTCTATGGAGTCATCTGACATGTAAGAAGAAGAGAAAATATAAAGACAAATCAAAATATGTCAAAATCAGCAACAAATCAATATGAACTAAATTACTGGTTGCTGAGCTTCTTACAAGTATCTCGACTCACAACAAGCAGTTTAAAACTTATAGAGTAAATTATACAGAGAGATATCATTGTTATAATGATGAAATGTCACACGAGTAAACATTTTTGCATACAGTTGGTCAGCATTCACTAAACTTGAGGTTCAAAGGGACACCTCAGATTCTCCAGATTATGTTTGAGGTTTGGTAGTGTTGTAAAAAAAAGAAAAAAAAGGAAGAGAGAAAACAACTAATAAGCACTGTTTTACTTACCCACTAGACAGATAAAAGAGTCAATACACGCACCATAGTCCACTTTAAAGAGAAAAACCAAAAAGAAGTCAAAATATGTCAACATCAGCAAATGATCAGTATTTACTAAATTATTGTTTGCTGAGCTTCTTACCATGACTCACAGCAAGCATTTTAAAACTTATACAGAGTAATATAGTTGTTATAATAATAAAATGCCACATGAGTAAACATTTTTGCACACAACTGGTCAGGGTACACGCTGCAGGATAGAAACCATGCAGTGATTTCCATAACAGTGGGGAAAAATAATAGAAAAATTAATAAGCACTACTTTACTTACCCTCTAGATCTTCTATGGAGTCATCCGACATGTCAGCTAAGAAGAGAAAATATAAAGACAAATCAAAATATGCCAAAATCAGCAAGAAATCAATATGAACTAACTTACTGGTTGCTGTGCTTCGTGACTCACAACAAGCAGTTGAAGTAATATTTTTCATTCATATTACATATTTGATATATTTTCACACTATAAATCACAGCAAGTGCGAATATTTTATACACAGTGTATCATGGTCTCAGTGTCTGCTAGGTCGGCCCAGTGGGGCTACATGTGTTTTGTTTTTCTCTCTCTTTCTTCTTCTCACTTGTAATGCTCTGCCTGGACCACGGGCTCCGGCATTTGGTCCACACAGCTGCAAGTAATTTCTCACCTTTGGTTCATCTTCCTATTTGCCAGCCACTTCTTAAGGCAGTGGCTCTGAGCTTCTCGTTGCTGGACTATTGGGTAACGCACATCAGTGTAATCCCGGCTTTGCATAATTCTGATTTTTCTTTGTGCTTTCCTTGGTACTGAATATCTCGTCCTTGTATATAGATTTCCTGGATCCACCCTGTGACCCATTTCCCAGAACCTGTGCTTGATTGTTGGCTATTTAAGTCTGGCCCAACCCCTGACCCCCGCATCAAGTCTCTCACTATCATAATTGCTGTATTGTCAGCTGCATGTATAAATGTGTTAAACCTCAGGTATGCCGCAAACGTCCATGCACACACATGCTTTTCAGTGCCATTCATTCAGCTTTATACTTACTTCTCCCAGCATATCCACACGATGCTGGTCTAATAGCTGATGTCACTTTTAGATAAAAAAAAAAAAAAGGGGGGGGGGGGGGAATTGATGTAAGAAGAGGACAGAAACGAATGCAAAGATGTGATTTATTCTATAAAACGTACTTTCTTTCAGCTTTTTACTTCCTGATCCTTTCTGATCTGTGGTGATCACCTGAGAAACCACTTACTACCTAACTGTTTTTTTTTAGGTTTGTTTGTTAGTTTCTTGAATTGACTCTAATATTCTGCAATTAAAGCTGTCATTACACACACTTCATTCAAGTTCAGCCATCTTTATCTTCAGAGCTGAGTTTTATTTTGCTTTTAAATTAAACTCACTTGGTGTTGGAATATTTCTGTGCTTCAGGGGTCCTTGAATCACCCTGCCGTTATCTCTGTTAACAGCAATGAAAGCAGTGAAAGAACTGCTCACTCCTGATTGGACACTGAGCTGCACCACCTTCTCCTTCACTCCTCCATCTTGTTGTCGTCCGTGCTCTCTCTCCTCCATCTCAAGGGAGCGAATCAGAGTCCGAGCACCCAACCTGTGGACTGTTAATCTGCAGACAAGAAGTAACGCACACAAAGATACTACATTTGTTTACCTGTGAATTCAATGTTTGTTATAACTGTGGCAGGAAGTGGTTGGTGGCTTGGCTGCAGGGTAGTAATGGAGCTGTGGGATGAAGGTGTGGTGTCAGGAGAGGCTGGCCTTCGCAGCTGGCGAGCATCATCTAATCATGCTTTACCTATTTCAGTGGCAGCCTTGGCCGGGGAGGGTAGATCCGATCAGAACTGCTGCAGTGGAGGAGCTGATAGCAGAGACCAGAGGTTGGAGAGCTGAGCAGTGGGCACTATAAAGTGTGGAAGTGAACACGTATTATAAAAGTCTGGATAAACATCTGGGTCATGCCAGGTCCTTTCTTGTCTACGAGTGGTGCCGAAACCCAGGCCACCATCATGTTGCACAGTCAGTGGAGGAACTGGCCAAGGTGGTGTCGGGGCTGGCAGCAATGCACCGGGAGCAGGCGGCAGTGCATTGTCAATTGGTGTGGCTCCAGCACTGTTGCTCCCCCCAGTGACGTTGCATTAGATAGGAGGGATGACGAGCCCCAAGCTTTCCCGGAGGTGGTCCAAGTGATGGTGGAGACATACTGGTGACTGCAGAAGAGTGGGCTCTCCGGCTGCTCCCATTGCTGTTAGGGGAAGCCCAGGTGGCAGCACTGAGCCTTCCTGCAACAGCGAGGGAAATCTTTCCCAGATTTGCGGAGAGCCATCCTGAACGGTTAGGGCTCTCTCCCCAGGACCATCAGCACCACTTCTGGGATAGTCGGATGTGGCCAGAGGTACAACCCTTTACGTATGCCAGGCGGCTGCACAATGCCACAGCCAAGTGGCTACAGCCTGATCTCACACCTGGGGAGACTTGGCTGCCAGTCAGGACAGTGGAGTGGGTCCGTTGCTACCTGCAACCAGTAGCGGCTTACTGACCTATTCCAGCCCCACGAAGAATGGTCCGGGTCCAGGACAGATGTACCGCATACTGGTAAGGTGCCAAGGAGATACATTTGGTCTGTATGCAGTCCCTGGTCCAGCAAGCCCTGATTGCCCTGGCAGCATTGCTGGAGACAGAGTGGCTGGAGGTTAGGTGCATGCATGGGGATATTCATAAATATTGCTCTGGATAGAATAATGGCTCAATTTCACTGGTCGGGCATATGGGAGAACGTGCCCTGCTGGGGCATGTCCTCCCTGGAGTGTCACCTGGTTAACCAGCTGACCATTCCAAAATAGTCAGCTTTGTGGCCATTGCCATTAATAGAGGGTCTATTTGAGTGCATTGGCATGAACCCCATTTCACCGGAGTGTATGTTATGTTAGTTCTGGTGGATTATACAGAAAGCCATGCCGCCAAGTACTAGTGTGGCCCAGGCACTGTTTCAGGTCGTCTCCCAAGTTGCCATCTTGAAAGAGACATTGATTGACCCAGGCACGTCATTCATATCGCACGCTAAAAGAGCTGTTTGAATTATTGGACAATAAATCTATTCGGACCAGGATCTTCCACCATCAGACTGATGGGTTGGTGGAGCAGCTGAATGAGAATTTGAAGTTCATTCATGAGGATGAACACAATTGGGATCACTGTTGTTTGCAGTGCAGGAGGTGCCCCCAGGCCTTCATGGGATTTTCTCTCTTTGAATTACTGTTTGGCAGAAAGTCATGGGGGGTGTTGGAACTGATTACAGGAAACTTAAGAGGAAGGTCCAAGCCCTGCAAAAAGAAGATTCATTACATAATGGACCTGAGAGCAAAGTTGCACATGTTGGGAGGTCATCAGAAGGGCTGGACTCAAAGACAAACTGGAGACAGATTGCTTGCATTACTGCCTTCTTCAACCTCAATGTTGCTTAAGCAGCACAGACTGTCCAAGCCGGGGCTCGAACCGGCAACCTTCTGATTACAAGGCTAACTCCCAACTCTTGAGCCACGATCACCAATACTTCTTGTAGTTAAGAAAGATACGTCTATCCAGTTCTGTGTTGACTACTGAAATGTGAACATGGTCTGACTGTTTGATGATTATCTCTGGGTCACTGCGCTTTTTTTTTATTTATTTTTTTACAACACTGGATTTAACTAAGGCCTACTTGCAGATTCCCTTGTCTGTAGAGTCTAAGGAAAAACAGCCTTCCCCACTACATAAGGTTTGTACTTGTTTGTCACACTTCAGCTTGTTCAGAACCCAAGCCACTTTCCAGCGCCTCATGGACCACGGGCTGTATCTACAAGCTGCACATGCTGCTGACCACCTGGACAATGTTATCATCCATAGAGACACCTGGGTGTCGCTTGTGCAGTGGGTGACCGCGGTTCTGGCGTCCCTGAGTCAGGCTGGACTCACAGCCAACCCAAAGAACTGCCTCAATCCCAAGACAAAAAAAGAAGTTAGGTGGTTCTTGTGGGTGGCTGGTTACTATTGCTGTTTGTGGCCGACTTTGAGGACCTGACAAGCACCGTGACTCTCACCCAAGATCTGGTCCAGTAGGTTTGCACTGGTGAAGAGGGCTCTCTATGGGAAACCTCTGCTCCATCCACCTAACGTCTCCCTCACGTCTCACTGGTTCTGGTGCTGGGGGCCATTTTGTCCCAGCTCAGCCGCAAACTGTTGGAGTGGGAGGCTAGGTACACTACCATGGAGAAAGAGTGCCTTGTCAGCAGTTGACTCCCTCCGTTATTACATCCTGGCCTCGCTTTCACCCTCTGTTTGGTCACACCCTGCTGCAATGGCTCCACCGCATGAAGGATGCCAATGCCGGGACCACATGGTTCTATCTGGCCCTCCAGCCTATTAAGTTGAAATTGCCAGGGGCACAGATAGTCATTGCTGATTTCTTCTCCTGCTCGTAGGGGGTGGGGCATGAGTAGGAATGGTCGGAAGGCTCCCCAGTAAAAGTTGGGCAGTTGGGCAGTGGGGATGTGTGGCGTGGTGTAGTTGATGGCAGCGGAGGAGTGATGCAGAAAGTTCAGGGTGTGGTGTCAGGGGAGGCTGGTCTTCAAAGCCGGCGAGCATAATTTAATCATTCCCTATTCAGCAGTGGGCAGGGCCGGAGAGGGGAGATACTCCTTTTGTGTCCACAATAACATTGTATTGTTTTTAAGGTTGTACAAAGATGAAGTCAAAACCCACAGCTTTGGGTAAGAATCACACAAATAATATCTGATAATGGAAACAAATGCTCATAAATAGAACGAATGAGAATCCAAATGACATGTGAACAATTGCTACAGGTTTTAAATCTGCCATTAGTTCTATTATCACAGTTTTGGGATTGAAGTTACAGTGTGTAATAAAGAAGACATGGAAATTACTTTAGTCTTTCAACAGATTAAATCAAAAAATAATTTTATTGACTTAAAAGTGATCATTGATGTGTACCTGTCTATCTTAGCAGCAAAGAAAAATCATGTATTAAAACATTTTATACATTTTCTAAACTAACTGAATACAAGAACATACCAAGACATTCCTGTGACAATGTGATGCACATTTAATGCTTCATTCAGTGGTTTTAGGGAGGTACGTGTAAGCTACACACATTCACCCAGGAGAGAATCTAAATTAAAACATGCACTTAAAACATGCTGTAATAAAGAAACTGTAGATTTATAGCATGCAATCTGTGGATGCGTGTTGCACAGTTAACATCTTATATGACCGCAACATATTTTAATAGGTTGTGTCATATGTCTCATAATTTGCTATTTTAAACATGTGTCTAAGGTCATGGGCCACAGAATAGTGTTGTTTATATAAAAACATGTTGTACCCAGTGTCCTCTGCAGGTCTGAGACTGAAGTGTAGCTTCTTCTTAGAGCGATGACCTGCCAGGCTGTACTTCAGCGTCACACAGCCCTCTGCTGCCTCTGAGCTCTGACACAGAATTACAGTGTTAGAAGTCACGTTAATTACTGTCATCAAATACCTAAACAACAACATGAGAGGCTGATGCTCCTACCTGTCCAGTGAGCTGGGCATAAATCAGTGACCTCTGACCCTGGAAGAGTGTTATGATTGGTGGAGAGAGGACAGTGATAGAAACACCCTTTGGTAAATCCCATGTGACTGAGATGTCGACCACAACTGGCTGCAGAGCAAATCGCAGCGACTGCATCACCTGAAAAATAATGAAAAACTCTCCAAATATACGTAAACAGCTGGAACAGACATTTTACTCACTGCAGGTCTGGTCTCAAAAATGTATCTGCTGCTGCTGTAATGATTAACTTGACTTATAATTGTGTTTAATGTCGTACTTTTGGTTGCATCCTGTCATTCCCTGTGATGAATTGAGCGTGACCTCCTCCTTCCTTGGCCAACCCATTGATGAGAGCAGAGCTGGCCCCTTCCCCAATCCCAAAAGAGAAACATCTGCAATACAACAGTTTTTGCTGATTACACAGAGGACATGTTGGATATTCTGGGAATTGTGTAGATATAGTTGTATTTTTGTGGTTTCACCTGTGAGAATCTGAATTCTTCTTCACCAGATCAATCACTTCTTTGGTGTTTCCCACCTCTCCATCAGTAAAGACAAACAGCTAAAAACGAGAGTTGGCACATGAGGACATAACGTCAATCCCAGAAACACACATCTTGTTCTGAGAGCTGAGTTAGGTTTCAGAAACACAAATATTTTTTATATCATGTGCAAAGAACAATATACAGTTACTGTGAACTCCAAACAAAATCTATTGCCTGAAAAAGGATTACACTCACAAGGCTTACAAAAAAGTCACATAAAAATAAATTGGTTGTGCAATGGACGCATAGTTACTGAGCTCCAATCCAGTTGAACTAAATTACAGCCCCCAGACTCGAAAGTAAAAGTACCAGAGTATTTAAAAAGGGATGAAAAAGAGGAAACCCAGAATAGGACAGAAAATTATTAACCAGGTGATGAATGAGTGGGCAAAGACAGAAGAAAGAATGGAACCACACAACAAAGAAGATGGCGGCTGCTGGCTACCTAGCCATGGGAAAGCGCTAGCTGAGGCTGGAGGAGACTGCGTCATCCTCTGTGAGATCGCAGAAGTGTCCAAGGAGCCTGGCAGTTTTAAAGATAAAGTTCAAGAATCACTCTCATAAGTCACAGAAGACATTGGCAGAAAACTGACAGATGAGTTGGCAAAGTTCAATCAGAAAATAAACCAAAAGCTACTCGAATGTGTGGCTACACAGCAGTCACAGGGTAAGGCCATTGCCAAGGCAGAGGGACGTATAGCTGAGATGGAGCAGAGTGGCTTGGTGACAAATGAGGCCTTACTCAGTTTATTGGAAAGACAAGATGAGCTTGGAGAAAAGGTTATTGACTTGGAGAGCAGATCCAGGAGGAACAACATCCATATTTATGGGGTACCCGAGGACTCAGAGGGCGAGTCAGTAATTACTTTTTTACAAAATCTGCTCAAGAAAGAACTGCCATTACCTGAAGGTATGTCCCTTGAGCACATAGAGCCTCAACATGTAAGCCCAAGCCAGATGCGACACCGAGATCTATAATCATTAATTTCCTTCAGTTTGATGTAAAAGAGACGGTCCTTAGACTTGCCTGGAAGGAAAAATTGCTGATGGGAAGCAAACTGTTTTTTTGTTTTTTTTATCACAACTATGCTTATGAAGTCATGGAGAAACACAAAATGTACAAGTACATGGGAATAAAACAGGCACTAAAAGAGAGGAGCATTCGATTTCAAATGCCCTTCTCCCGGATTCGCATCCACTGGAGCTACAAGGACGCAGAGGACGCGGTGAGAGAGTTGAGAGCACAGGTGATCCCGGAGATTTTTTTTTTTTCCCCCTTTCTCACTGTCCCTCTCCCCTTCTGTTTTTCTTTTCCTTCCTCTTTCTTTCTCCCTTTCCTATCCCTCACTTATGTCTGTCCCGTCTGTAACAACTGAAAATAAAATAAAATAAATAATAAAAACAAAGGTCAATCAAAAGGACCAATACGGCAATGCCATGATGATCCATTTGGCAAAATAAATCCATTGGGTATCCTTGTTGGTCTTCAGACAACAATTCTGACGGCTAAAGAACCAAATGGGACAGGCAAGAAAAAAAAAGAAAAAAAAAAGAGAGAGCTGAGAGCACGGGGCATTGTGAATAATACTATTGACACTAAGACAAGATTAGAAATTGCAAAGAAGAGAAATCAAACTGGCGAGATATGCACTCAAAATGTCCAAACGTAACTAATGTTGACCAAACAAGGATATTATGAGGGGGGAACTAAATATATGAAATAATTGGCATATAGACTAAGGAAGCAACAAGCAGATAGAACAGTGTACAGGATAAGAGACCCAGAAACCAAAATGAAAATGCAAGATATAAAGGAAATTAAGCACTGCTTTAAGAAATATTACGAAAAACTATATTCCCAACACCCCACGAATAATGATGGAAAAACAGAGAGCTTGTTTGACATGCTACACCTCCCAAAACTCATGGAACAAGAAAATAAATCGTTAGTGGAGCAAATTACAAAGGAAGAACTTCACTTGGTGATTGTTAAATCAAGGCAAAAAAGGCTCCAGGTACAGATGGCTTTACTGCAGAGTGGTATAAGAAACTGAGGGACAATCTGACACTGGTGCTACCCCACATTTTATTGGGTCTTTACAAAGGGAGAAGTTCCCCTCTCATGGAAAGAAGCTATAATTTCTATTATACCTAAAGATTGTAAAGACAAATTAGAGTGCCCCAATTATTGACCAGTCAGTGTATAAAATGTAGATTATAAATTGTTTGCATCAATCATAGCACAGAGACTTGAAAGGATCATGCTAACAATAGTAAATTTGGATAAAACTGGTTTTGTTAGGTAGCGCCAAAACCACAATAGTGTTATGAGAACTTTGCAAATTATTAGACACATCAATTTAAATAAAATGCCAGCCATATTACTGAGTCTAGATGCTGTAATCGCTTTTGACTCAGTGAGATGAGAATTTCTATTCAGAGTAATGCTTAAATTTGGGTTTAGTGGATCGACTATTGCAATAATGAAGGCTTTATATATAACAGACCAACCGCAAAATTGAAGATCAATGGTGAACTTTCAGATCCTTCAGGTCAACAAGACAAGGATGCACACTGAGTCCACTTTTATTCACTATTTTTATAGAGCCATTGACTCAATGGACTATGCAGAATGACACAATAAAAGGAATAATAAAGCTGGAAGTGAGCAGAAATTGGCATTGTTTGCAAATGAGTTTTGGCTTACTTATCAAACCCTACCAGATCATTTACGGAGTTTATGTACAACATGTATGTGCAAAAACACAAGCTGTCAATAGTCATTAGAGCCCCCCCACCCAACAAAAAAAAAAAAAAAATCCGCTCCCAAAGATGTTACACTTATTCCAGTTTGTTCTTATAGAAAGCCCGGAGCAATGCTTTGGAGAGTGGGATAAAATCTTTTCCAGATGTATATGAGCGGGTAAAAAGCCGAGATTTTAGGTTAAATCACTTCAGCTTCCCAAAGATAAAGGAGGACTAGGCCTTCCTTGCTTACATGACTATTATAGGGCAACCCAAATAAAGCCACTGGTGGGCTGGTGTAAGCCTGGGTATTGTATCAAGATGGAAGGAAATCGAGTATTCCTTGGGAGGTAACTTTCCTGTTAGGGCACTGATAGGAGACCCCTCAATGTTAAGTTGTTTGGGAGACCTAGGTAACCCTTGGATAATAAGCTCGGTGAAGACATGGAATGGATTACTTAAAAAGTGTCAATTAAAACAGGGGGCTGGACTCTTTAGGTGGGTCGCATACAGCTCAGAGTTTTTGCCTATAAGATTGACTCAACATTTAAAACATAGGGTAATAAAGGTCTCCCCACATACAGTACCTCATTAAAAGAGGGGGAATAGTTTGCAGGACCAGGATCAAGATTTTTTTCTTTTAGATATTTGCAACTGAGGGATTTTCTGAATAAGTAAATTAAAACATCCCCAGTTACTGATGGGGGATGAAAAAAAAATATTTGTATATTCGAGAATGCATATAAGGATGGACCCAATCAAAAACGTATCTCAAAATTATATCGATCACTGACCAATCAAAAGGATCATGATACAGAATATGTAAAAACAAAAGGGGAAACAGAGGGGCAATCTAACCTCATCAAGAGAGGAATGGGATAGAATTTGTAAACTCCCCCTCATGGAGGGAATTCAGCTGGAAGAATGTAACTCATTACTTTTGTACCCTGGCGCAAAAATCCAAATATTGTCAACAGACAACCACCTGGAGGCTGTGTGGGCATGCAGTAGCAAATCACTTCCATATCTTTTGGGATTGTCCTGATGTGGCACCATTTTGGTAGGAAATACATAAGGTCTTGGAAACTGTCTTTAAAAAGAAAATACAATTTAATTTCGCTGTACTGTACTTAGGAAACTAAGAGAGTCTTAACTTGTGCAAAAGGGATAAATATCTGCCCAATGTGCTGTTGGTGGCTTCTAGAAAAGCCAAGCCTCCTACTATAAATGAGTGGATTGATTTGATATATATTATATTATTATATTATACTCTAAAATAACTTTTAGAATGAAGTCACAGGCGGACTTGTTTGAGGAATACTGGTTGAAATGGTTAACCTATACACAAAATGAAAGGCGTGATGTTCATTGTTTTTCCCGACTGTTTTTGTTCTGTTATTAAATTGTACTCTTGTATTCCTTGTATAAAAAAGAAAACCAATAAAACACAAATGAAAAAAATAAATACATTTTAAAGTTATGGCATTGAAACTGCTTAGTAAGCTATGTACAACACATTTCTCTGTGATTGAGAATTACCTATGATCTTACCTATGATCTTAAACTCTGTGAAATTTCTTCTTTTTGCCTTTTACACAAGAATGTCCGTATGTGTGTGTGTTACCTGTCTAGGCTGTTTAGGAATGCAGGGCTGGCTGTAAATATGTTTGAGGGGCTCCAGGATCTCTGTTCCTCCAAGATCAGCCTCCATCTGCTCAACTTTCGTCAGAGCGATCTTCACATTCTCCTGCTTGTACTTCACACTCGTGCTGCAAAAACATAAACACAGATATACACATTTATTTTAAATTATTTTTTTGTATTTATTTTGTTTGCTATTGACCAATGTGTGTCTTTAATAAAGTGAAAATAAACTATGTCTCGGACAGCTGGATTTTATTGGGCTATGATACGAGGGAGAGACTTACGGGAAGATGTGTTCATAACTGGACCCAAAACTGTAAATGTTGAAATAGCAGCCCATTGGTAAGCTCTTCAACAGGAGGAGCAGAGTGTCCTTCAGGGAAGAGGGAGAAGATGGTGAGGCTACTGTGTGAGAGGAACACTAAGAAAGACTTTATGACTGTAACACCACATCATAAATACCCTGGCACTGCTGATGCGAGTATAATTCATACTTCCAGATCGATCCACTAAGAACACAAACTCTCCACATGAAGCCTTTGAAGACATCACAGACTGGGGGAACTCAGGGTACAGACTCACCATCACCACTGGATCACCCATCAGGGAGTCTGAAAAGTAAAAGACAGAAAGAATGTAAAACAACACAGTATTTATTCAAACATATTTAACTCCTGAGTTGATGAGTAAAGATAATTAACTTTTTATTTCCAAACTAATGACTTCTCTCATTTGCTCTCACCTGGCTCAGCAGAGGCCTGTCCTGCCTCCACCACAGCAGTGGGCTGGTGGGCGTCTTTGTAATAAATCAGCAGTTCAACATCTCTGTCAAACTTGTGTCCTGCAGCCAGCTTGACCTGCACACCACAAACACATTCATATTTATTCCTCAGTAAGAAGTAACAACCACACACAGCAGACACATCAGCACTCTACCTACCGTGGCCTGGGTTTGATCAGTGTTGAGGTACTGCAGAGAGTCCAGGGAACAGTTGGACTCTACTTTAGAGATTGGACGAGGAGAGGACACTCGGGCAGAAAAAGACAGACTGTAGGGCACCAGAGAGGCTGGAACAGAAGTCACCTGGACACCTGCACCTTCACTACCTGTACTTGACATGAGATTGAATAAAAACCCTTTGATCCAGTTGTAACTTCAAATGATATCAAAAGAAATTCCGATAGTAAAATGACATTTAATAAAAACTAAGGAGAAATCAAATAATTGAACATTTTTAAAGGCCAGAATCAATGCAAAATGAAACCCATCCCACAATATTTTTTCTGAGCTTGTAAACAAAGGTGATAACTAAAATAAAGTTATTTTGCAGTAAATTTTCCACTGAATAATTTAGTGTTATATTGCACTCATTTCAATGTAACTTTTATATCACAACTTCTGAAAAAAAAATTCTGTTTTATTCTAGAATGTTTATGTTTTTACAGACAGAAAGAGAGTGGAAATTTCCCCACCACCTTATGCAGAAATGAAACTTTTTTCTGTTAAAGTGTCATCTGCTTTCCTACCCTGAGGTTGGTATCGAGGGTTGAGCACAGCAGGCAGACAGAACCTCAGACCATCATCAGCCTGCACAGCCAGCTCAGTGACGTACTCCAACCTGATGGAGGCGCTTTCTCCTGGAGGCAGACTGCCCACACTCAGAGAGAATATATCTGGACTCTGATCACTCTCCTCCAATAGGAAGGCCTGCTGACCGGAGCTCAGAGCATCATCATACTCCTCACGAGCCTGAAGCACAGGTGACACATGTCAGTGACATTCACTGTGATCGGAGTGTGTGAATGGGTGGGTGACTGGATGTGTAAAGTGCTTTGGGGCCCTTAGGGACTAGTAAAGTGCTATACAAATACAGGCCATGTACTGTGTTTATTTTGAATCTCACTTATAATCAGGTTATATTTACTGTCCAGCTCACCTTCTGTTTCTCCTTCACCTCAGCTACAATCTGTGTCTGTCCAATCTGAGCACTGAAATGACAGACAGCAGCATCTCCAGGCAGAGGGAAGACAAAAACAGCCTCTAATGGTTTGTCCTCCTTGTTCTCATAGTTCAGAGTGGAGACCACTGTAGCCACATGGTCCCTCACCTCCAGCTCCACCTCAATGCTCTTCAGAGGAACTGACAGACAAACAAAATTATCCAAGCTAATAAATGTTGCTAATTCAAGTCAAAATCTGCTCTTCCTCGTGTTCATTCATGTTTCCATGCATCTGTAAGGAACAATTTTGATGTATATGAGCATAGTGGTTTTGATGTTTATCTGACTCTTACCTGCTTCCTTCTGGGAATTTAGCAGACCACAGGATCTATTCATTGTATTCTATACAAAAGACAACCACCACAGAGATTTAATTTAAATAACTGTTAAAAATAAATCATTAATAAGTTTCTGCGATTTTGGTACCAGAAGTCAAATATGGTTAAGGTGGATGAATCTAATCTGGCCTTTCCCCAAATGTCCTTACATATAATTTGGATTAATGATGCACTTAGAGTTCAATAGTAAAAGCGAAAACAACAACAACAACAACACATGGATCATGGGAAAGCACATTTATGGGCTGAATGGTTTTGCAAAGTGAAAATTATTCTAATCAATTTTTAACCTACACCACAATTCTCAAGCAAGTAATGTACAACACAAAACAGGAAATTATGAGAGAGCACTTTTCATAAAACACTCACAGAATGCTTTACAGAATATAAAACAATAGATCAGAATCAGAAATAAAAAAGAAAAAAAATAAAACAAACAGAAATGGCAAAAGGTTTGAACAAGCTGAATAAAATAGCAGGTAAGAAAGTTTGAGGTCAATATCTAAATGGTACAGTGCCTTAGAGGATGGGAGTAAAGCATTCTTGTCTCTTTCAGTGTTGTTGAGACCCAGAATTATAGGTCTCAAATGAACTGAGATGACAGAATGATGTCTTTTTCAAGGTCTGACCACATAAAGCTCTGTTTTCTTTTCTTGTTATTGGTTTAATATAACCAGCAGGTTGCATTACAAAGCCCAGAAAGTGACATTTCTACATATGTTTGTATGTATGTGTTTCACGGTTGCACTGTGTGCAGGGTTCCTGCACTCGTCTTGCAACCACAGACTGTGAAAGAACAAAGTTACTCTTCCAGCTCAAAGTGTTTGAAAGAAATTGGGTGGTGGCTTTCTTGTGTACTTCCTGTGGTTGGAAAGAAGCATCGACATTTGTTTCTCATGAACACTTTAAAATGTATGATATCTTACTAACCGCACTTTGTTCTTTGCAGCCAAAGCTGTTCTTGTTACTAATTTGGCATCACTGTGTTGAACTGGGTCACACTATGCACTTTAACACAACAATCTAACAAATTAAAAGTTTAATTCCTTATTTTAGAATAATCTAATATCAGAGCATGTCACCTTTCACTAACATGTTTCCTTAGCCCTGGACTGAGATAAATAATTCTGTTCGGCTTGTTCAGGATCTGGAAATTCAGACACACACATGCAGATATGTACACATAACAACTGAGAGCACCTTGAATATAATTAAGGCTGTTTTTCAAGAGCTACATCACCTTGAAGCTCGTAAACGTACATTTAAAGAAAAGCCTACCTTTGAAAAGGGATCTACGTGTCTGGTAAGTACTTTACTCCTGCACTATGTGAAGCAAGCGGTTGTGTGCCAACAATATCCCCACACAAGTTCTTATACCCAGTTGAGATTGCTTGAGAGTTGAGTGGGTGGGGCTTAGCAATAGTAGCAATTTAGTAGGTTAAGAAGTGATACATAGACTAGTGAACTAGTATTATTTTTGGGGAAGGATGATTGAATCATTGCAGGGGTGAACAGAATGCTGCAGGAGGGTCAGATGAGTGGAGACTAATAGATTATTGAGTTTCTTGTTTCTGATGTGTGGGGGAGGTCTTATCATGACACACATCTGGGTACATGAGGGAAACAAAAACTCATCATCTAATAGAATATTGTTGTTGTGTGAGGTGTGACTGGTGGATGAAAGTTTCGGGGATTTACTTGACTGATGCATTTTCTTTTGGTACCACTTTTAACCTACAAATTAGTTTTGTTTTGATCTATCATTCTAAGAGAGTACGCTTAGACAAGTCCTAAAACTAGGCCTTCATATTTTTAGATTTTTAACAGTGCACTGAGATTTTTTGTTCGGTAATTTTCTCTTTTTCAAGCAGGCCTGCAAGATCAGGATTGAAAGCGCTACACAACATGTTGAACAATCGCAAGTGAGCTTCTCCAAAATTAAAATGGGCTCGGGAGAAAGCCACTTATTTGGGACGATCAGAAAACAAGTCCCTGTCAAAAAGGATTCAGCGAGGTAATCCAGTCTAAACTCTTTTTCTTTTTTGAAATGACGTCATTGCTGGCAGTAGAAACTTATTGCATCACGAGAGGTTCTACTGTCAGCAAATAAAAATGGGGACTGACTGGACTGACAAAAGCTTAACTGACTTGACACCAGTATGCAAGATTACACCTCCACCCAGACAGTGACAAAAGGGTGGATGTATGTATGTTTCTTTTTACAGGAGCAGAAAGGTGACAGCAACAGGTTGCATGAGCTTTTGGGCCATGCCGACTTAACCTTTTAATTGCCACTTTCTGTGTCTTTGTGAATTTACCAGCAGTGTGTTATTCATGACCTTGTATTGTTTACAGTTCAAATGTCACTGTGAGAAAGTGTGCATAAAGATGCGCTGCACTAACATCTACATCACTTTTTTCACAGCAGAGAATTAATCGTGGGATCTAATCACATGATTTACAGCAGGACACACCACTGGCTAATGTTTTTTTCCTTACGACAGGGCCTGGAGTGAAACTACTCCAGGGGAGAATCCCTGGAATTTTTAAGAGACAGATATGCACAATAAAGTTGTGCACATCTAACTGTGTTAAGTTAACATAGGGCAAAAGAGGGTTTTCCGGGGAAGTTTTTATTTTTAAATTGCAGGAACCGTGACATGAGGGATATGGAAGGATTGACTGAGGTGCAGATGTTGTCAGGGCTCTGTGTGCGGGCAGGCGGAGAGGAAGATCCAAACGCAGGACTCAGACACTAACTTGAAACTCAAAAACCTCAGCTTTATTGCTGGTACGAAAACAAAACATGAAGTGAACACTGAATATGGAAAACAGAAACACACAGGCATAATCTGATGGTACGACACGACACTGGGTTGAGGACAACACAGGGCTAATATACACAGGGTGGTAATCAGGGAATGGGTAACAGGAGGGAGACACAGCTGGGAGAGATCAGGGCTAACGAGACAGGGGGAGCTAAGCTGCACACACTAACATAAGACAAAGACTTTCACAATAAAACAGGAAAC
Organism: Neolamprologus brichardi; assembly: GCF_056152115.1. Lineage (NCBI taxonomy): Eukaryota > Metazoa > Chordata > Actinopteri > Cichliformes > Cichlidae > Neolamprologus > Neolamprologus brichardi. Next base: position 12,364,895 of record NC_142117.1, on the reverse strand, counting down.
AAGAAACCACTAAACAAAGATGCAGACCCGACACAGAGAGACAGACTAGACACTGAACAGAAACTGCAATACACATGAGAACCCAAAACCTAAGAACTGATCCCTCACCAAGAATAACAGAAACACATCTATAATGATAATAATAATAAACAAAGCACCAGAACATCAGAAAACAATCCATAATGCAAAAATAAACCAAAATATAAGAAACTCAAAATGCTGGGTCAACACTCATCCAGAACCGTAACAGATGTAGACCATGACTGGGAGAGAACGCTTCAAGAGGACCATTGAGAAGCAGGAACCATCTCCAGGACAGCAGACAAACGACAGTGGGCTACACCACTGGGCTTCCAAAGGAATGTCAAGAGGAGATTTTGAACAGCAAAATCTTAAATAAAATGAAAGAGATTTCGACGTTGACGTTGAGGAAGACAACTAAGGTGTACGGCGTGCTCTGCCTTAAATCTACAGCCGCGTTGGAACAGAAATCGAGGGATGAAGAGAGCGTGCCAATCTCCAAAGGTGACAGCGCAGAGGGAGATCAGTGTTGGAATTATGACTCTGTAAATGGCACAGACACCAGAAGCCATGACTGTGACTGAGAATGACCACCTAATGCTGTTTCACTTTGCCATGCAAAGTACTTTGACACTCTGGAGAAGGCCTTTCCTCTGTGTCATTGTTGTTGCCATTTGCATGTGAGAGCTTAGATTGTGGGGAAGATTAAAGATGAACAAAGGGTGGCGGGAGAACAGTGAAGTGAGGATACACAGTGTGCAACTCCTTTAAGTGTACAATAATGTTGATGTGATATACAGAATGTCAGGAAAGAAATTCTGGTATTAATGTGATTCTTGATTTAAGAATCAAAGGGTGGGATTGTACAGGAATTTCTTTTACTTATGTATTAATCACATTATTTTATTGTATAATGCCTTGGTGCCACTGGATTTTAACATGTCTGACACCCATACAGTAAGACAAATGGTGGTGGTGAATTAAGGAATTTGGGGGGAGCAGACACTGGGACCCCCCACACGAAGAGTCTTTTGTCTCTTCGAGGACTCTGGGAGGTAGCAAGGGAATGTGAACCTTAAGGTGTGAAACAGCTGTGTACTGCCTTTTGTTCCTGGAGAAGGTATTTAACTGAGAGTCATGTTAGGCTCAGTGAGAACTCTGCTGACCGTCTGTCCCGCGGACATGCAGGGGCTCCATCAAGCTTGGTTGTCGGTTGTCTTTGTGTGTTTGGATTAAAGAATGTTAGCTACTGCTCACCGCTTGTCTGCAGGCTTTATTTAAGGTTCACACTCCCTTGCTACCTCCCAGAGTCCTCAAAGAGACAAAAGATTCTTCCTGTGGAGTGGTCTGCTTCCCCCAACTTCCTTACTAGACCCCCACCATTTGTCTTACTGTATGAGTGTGAGACATGTTAAAATCCAGTGGCAGCAAGGCATTATACAATAAAATAATGTGAATGATACATAAATAAAAGAAATTTCTATACACGGTAAAGTGTGGGCCACCATTCTGGCTCTGATCTGGCTTTATGGTTTCAAGATGGATGCAAAGGACGAGTGGGAGCTTCTGGCTATTGTTATGGCCCGTCTAGGCGCGGCCAGACCACAACATAAAGGGTGATCCATCCCCGTCCAACCCCAAGCAGCACTTCACACAATTAATACTTTGTGACAGTGATTTATTTACAATGAGTGAATTTAAACAAAGGAAAGGAGCGAATTATAACTTCGGGGTGAACCCAAGGCCAAAACAACAAACAAAAGGTAGCCTATCTCAGGAGTAAATACAACTTCCCTAGTCAAAAGAACTAAACCAAACGACAATTACTTTCCTCCCTACCTAACAAAAACAGGAGAAAATTAATCAAACAAAAAGGCAGCCCACCCCTACAAGCTCCTACATTAAAGCAACATAGTGAAACACACGGTCTCCCGGTTGGGTTGGGCCGAGGACGAATGACCTGGCAGTCTCTGGCGGTGTCTTCTTATGCGCTGCCTCCCGGTCGTTAGCCAATGGGCATGATCCATCCACCCTGGATGCACAATCATGGAGGAGCACCTGCACACTCAAATTTACATATTATAATTACGACAACAGTCGTAACACTATGAAGGCTGCCTCGTGGCTCCATGCTCACAATGGTACTAGCAATGATTGTAACAGATAAAATGCTTTAAAAAATGTTTTCATGCTACAATCAGCCCCTCTCCCCGCACACACATTAATATCTCCTTTAATATCTGTTTTGTGTTTTTAGCACCGTGTGTGTCAGAGTGTGTGGATGCTGGAAATGTCCTGCTGGGTTGCAGCGTGAAGAAAGAAGCTCTGGGACTCTGAGGGTTTTCTTAAAGTAGCTTCATCTTCAGAGTGAACAGAAGCAGGTCTGCTTACTCCACACTGCCTTTGATACAGAGCTGTTTTATATCATTGAACCCTTTTACATGTTTATTTGTTATGAAATGAAAATTGCTATATATTTTTGTTCTTAATTGGTACTTGAAATTTGTACCATATTTTAGTTATGTGCACAATTATCTGAATACTCCTAACGCAGTAGAAGATTGGACCACTGCTGTGGCAGCTCATTCACAAAGTGTTTTAATTCCTTTTCTCTGCCACTAGATGGCGATTATGTTCATACTTTTACTGATTTCACACAGAAACACCAAAACCAATCTAAGAAGAGTCTTTTCCCTTCCTGTTATAGATCTGAAAATGGCTTCAGTTCAGGACATTTTCAAAATGGTCCTCAGTAAATTGGAGTGAATAGAGCTAAACATTTAAAATAACTATTTACAGTGTTTACACCATCTTCTAAACAAAGTAGTCTATCTTAGCTTCTATTTTTTAGAAAGTAATATTTTTATGGCGAAATTGAAATGAAACCATACAGAACATCATTCTGTTTCTCTCGCAGGAGTTACAATTTTATCCATAAAACACTTTCATTCTGCTAACTGACACTGATTGATCCTTGAACGTGTTAAGACAGCACATAGTCTTCATTCGTGTTTGCTTACTTATGATAGTTGTTCGAGTTGAATGTGAATTTCCAAAAACTGACTGTTTTGTAATGACTTTCCAAATAATACTTAGCATAAAAAGTTAGGAAATGTATGTTTGGTCTGTTTCTTTGTTGTAACAATGTTTCTTGGCATTGTTACAACAAAGAAACAATATATAAGAACAATATATTTGAGGTTTGAGCAGCAAAGTTGAGTACCAGAGTTATGCTCCTGAATAACTTCCCAAGTCTTCTCTGCCAATGCCAAATAGCTTTCTGGGTGCTGCGCTGCACTATCAGAGCACACCTCCTTATCTAAGGAAGGTTTTATGTGTTTCTTATTCTCTTTAAAAGTTCTGCTGAGGGCCTCCTATACTCGAAGTCCAAGAGCCAACTCTGTTCTTTGGCTCGACTTTCTTCCATAATCTTTTCACTTTTGTGAGAAATAAAACACAATTTAAGAACAGATTGTCATAAAAAGAAATGACATCAATAACTACACCAAGGACATTCAAAACAAATTTTAAACTTGGCTTAAAGACCATAAGTCTGATCTGAAAATGTCGACCAACTTCAACATTTAGATTGTGACACTAACTTGTCTCTCTTCCACAGTGTGTTTCTTTTGTCCTGCTCCCCTCTCCCTTAACCAGTTGTGGCAAACGGCTGCCCCTTCCTGAGCCTTGATCTCCCAGAGGTTTCTTCCTGTTAAAAGGGAGTTTTTATTTCCCACTGTTGCCAGGTACTTGCTCAAAGAGGATCATTCAATTGTTGGGTTTTTTTCTGTATTACTTAGTGTATTTATTTTACAATATAAAGCACCTTGAGGTGACTGTTGTGTTGATTTGGCGCTATATAATTAAAACGGAATTACATCTCTGAAGAAATGTTACATGCATGTTTTGTTGCCTTTTTAAAGTGATGGGGGAATAATTGTAATGGGCTAATAAAAAGGGACAGACGTGCTCTGTGTAAAGATCAATCCTTTGACCATCATTCACTGCATCATTAATTGCTTTAACTTATAGTCCATAATGCTGTAAAAACAAAAAAAGAAAAAGCTGAGTCATTTTCACATTTTTATTGAGGTTTGAATTCAGAAAGTCTGTTGCTGATCTCAGTAAATGTAACAGGATGTCTCCGTCCCTGCCTGAAAATTTACAGATGTGGGTAAAACAGGGTGATGTGTTATTGTCAGGTTTGAGTGAATAACAGGACCCAAATGCAGGACTTCCTGAGAGGCCACAGGCAGTTTATTTACTTCACTTAGACTTTATATCAGTTTGGCCAGCAGTCACGTATAGGTTCAAACAAAATGGCATGAGGCTGCAAAAATATTTATCATCTAGTAATCTTTATTAATGAAAGCATGAGTGTACCCACCAAAACACACCAAAGAACCCAACCCCTGTAACAGCAACTGCCTTCTTTTTATTCTCTACCATTCAGGTGAGCATCTGGAATAGCCCAAGTCTGGAGGAAGCAAAACAATGAGAAACAAAACATCCACATATGCAAACATCAAACCACAATATAACACATGGAAGACATTTATATTTTGTACAAAGTCCTATGAATTATTCAATATGTGTATACTAGAAAATGCACAGATACATAAATAACAATCTTCTTGTGTGTGTGAGTGAGACACAGAGAGTGTTGCGTGTAAGAGTGTATGCCACCCTCAAATTTCACAAACAAAACACAAGGAGCACACGTCCAAAACACATTAACGATTCAAAACAAAACTAGACCGGATCTTAACATGTCCATGAAAAGTTCAGGGGGTCGACCTGGAGGTCGACGGAACAAGAGCCAAAACAGTTCAGGAGGCCGGCCACACAGAAGGCAGTTGCGGCAACAAAGCAGGTCTGGAGGCCGGCCGCGAAGCCAGCGGCCGTGACAGAGCAGGTCCAGAGGCCGGCTGCGAGGCAAGCGGCAGCGATGACCTTGTTCAGGAGGCCGACCTCGATGCCCATGATGCCCAACTAGAGGCCTGGAAAGCGGCCGGCAAAGACGAGGTGGTACAAGCCGAGCTGGATCTGATGACGGTGTAGCAACCGTGGAACCAGGCAAGGCAGGACCAGGCGAGGCGGGACCAGGCACTGCAGGGAACAGTGTGGAATTTACAGGTGGTGATGCTGCAGACGACGGTGTGGAAGTTACAGGTGGTGGAGCCGCCTGCTCCACCACCTGGCTGAACAGGCTCCCCAGAATGTCAGCAGACATGAGGATGTGCTGGCTGGGTCTTCCAGGACCCCCAGCTGACAAAGCTTGATGCTGGCTGGGTTCTCCTGAGCCCCCAGCTAAAACAGAAAACGCTGGACGGGCCTCCTGGGCCCTCCAGCAGAGACAGGCAACTGAACGGGCCCCTCAGACCCTTCAGCAGAGACGGACGGCTGAAACAGTTCTCCAGAACTGCCAGCGGAGACTGACAGTGACGTGGGAGCCGCGACGTGCTGGATTGGCTCACTCGAGCTTCCAGCAGGGCGTGATTCAGGACCAGAAGGAATTGAGACCCCTGGCTGAGGGTGTAGACGAGTGGCTGACTGGATGGGTGAAAGCACTGGAGCCTGAACTGATGACAAAGCTAATGATTGCGCTACCAACTGAGCTACTGACTGAGCTACTGACTGACCTATGGACTGTAACAAAGGTTGTAGTAAATGTGGTTGTGGTAGTGACAGAGCTACGGGTAGCGGGGCTGAAGACTGAACTACAGGTAGCGGGGCTGATTGTGGCGGAAGTGAAGACTGAGCTAAGGACTGCAATAAAGGTTGTAGTGATGGTGGTTTTGATGGTGACTGAGCTAATCCTCCTGAGCCTCCTGAACACGAGAAAAACTGCTGGATGGGCTCACCTGAGCCTCCAGCGGACACAGGAATGGGTGCCGGCACCAGCTGAACACCAGCCCCTCCCACCCGAGGAACTGAAACGGGTGGAGTGGAACGCTGGGCCCGAGCGGCCCTGGGAGCAGGAACAGGAGGAGAGAGAAGCTCAGGAACAGTCTCAAAATGCACAATATTGCCAACTGGGTCTGGGCATATAGTCTTTGGAAAGTGGGCAACCTCAGAAACATCCAACTGGGACACAGAACAGTCCCTAGAAGGAGCCACAATCTTAATAGATTGTAGCAAGGGGACACTAGAGTCTTTAAGTGTCCCTTAAAGGGAACAGACAGCCTCTTCCTTCAGAGAGCCTAAGTTACAGCCTGCAATCTCCGTCCCTATCAACTGCCTGTGCCCCTGCCGGTGCGCCTCGGTGGCCCATGGTGGTACATGGCTGAAAGGCTGGCTTAGAAACATTAACCACCTCCCTTTCAGCTGACTTGGAAACAGAACTTGCAGCCTCCGGAAATTTCACAGCAGTCTGAATATTTCTTCCCTCAGATTTAAGGAGAGTAGTCTTGGTCATTTTAACACTGGGTTCAGATTGTACAGAATAAAAACAGGTTCTTAAATCCTCAGAGCAGGAGTTCACAGGGGTTGGATTTATTGTTTGTTACGTTCATGAGTTCAGGAGGAGCATGAGAAAAACTTTCTTGTCTTTGTTGCTCACCACTGCTGATTGTCCAGACAGGGCTCTAGACTAACTTTTTGCCATGGGCCACCGAGGCGCACCGGCACAAAAGTTAGGCGCACTCAGATTTTTCAACCGCATCGCTTAACACCGCAGTTTTACATGTGCACTTTTTGGGGGGGGGGGAATTGCAGTCCATACAGATCTTGTGCTTAAAGTGCTTTGTCAATATTGTAGAAAATGTTAAACTTAATCATCATCTCGGCCTCCTCTGACGACCTGTTTGCTGTTGCATGCTGCTGAAAGGCAGTGGGGAGAGGGGACACTTGGGCAGTGCATTTATTGCAGCATATAATGTGTTTTTTGGATACACTGTGCTTTTTCAGCATTCAAAGATTGATGGCACCGTGTCAGAGCACTGGCTATGAATTTCAGACGGATCAGGCTTTAACTTAACAAAAAAGTTATCAATAGTTCTTTTCATCTTTTCTTATTACCTACAGCTACATCCACTTCTCTCGGGCCTAGGCTGCTCACTAGGGCTGGGTATCATCACTGATTTCTATAATCCATTCGATTCCAGTTCTCAAAGTCCTGATTCGATTCAATTTAGCCTCAGACAGTTATAAATATTATAATTCTGATCATTTATCAGTACGGATACATGTCAGACTTCATCAGAATTGTGAACATCACAGCAGATGCTTTTGTGTCAAAGTAACTGAGAATAAAACACAGAAAAACATGAAGGAGATTTTTCTGGCCTGGCTTTTTATAGCAGATAACCTTAAAAATATTCTGCAATATTCTGCAATTTTGCATAATTTTAAAAAGTTTAAATTTCTTCAGTATTGAACAACAGAAAAAAATTGGCTTTTTTGTCCGAGGTCATTTAAGTGAAAAAAAGAAAAGAAAAAGACAGTGGCCGACAGCGCTGTAAACAACTGTAGACTGGTGGGTAATAAGCGAATGAATAATGCAGAAAACAGAGATTTGAGACGGGAAACTGTTCCTGAAGTACAGAGAGAGAGAGAGAGCTGTGCATGAACTGTGATTTTTATCGTGGTGGAAGCAAAACAGCAAAACTCAGAGGCAATTCATGACGACATTGATCAAATGTGAAGCGCAGTTTGCTGCTTCTTTTGCTGCTGGCTCAGTGAATTTGGTTGGAGAGAGACAAAATCTGCAGCTCAGAATCTAGCGCAAAAAGACGTAAACACTGCGCGGACCCGACGCATCAGAATCGCTGAGCTCCGACAGTGTGTCCGTCTACGGGCCGTCGGGTGAGAAAGCCGAGAAAGACAAAGCTGATTCTGATGCGTCGGGTCCGCTCTATGTTTACGTCTTTGTGTGGAATCCGTGTACCTGCTCTCATTTGCTGTTTGGTGGCTGTTGAAATAGTTTTGTGAGCTTTAATCTGAGAATCTTGCGTTTCTGGCAAAACACAGTTATATTTAAAAGTCAATTCAGGATTTATCTGCTGCGACCGGTTGGGGTGAGAGAAGGAAGACAGGATAAAGACATGCTGTGGGAGACAGAGATTAATAACAGATATGATTCAATGCAGAGAGGTCTATTAACACATAGTGAGTGAGAAAGGTGACTGAAAAGGAAAAACTCAATGCATCATGGGAATCCCCGGCAGCCTACGTCTATTGCAGCATAACTAAGGGAGGATTCAGGGTCACCTGGTCCAGCCCTAACTATATGCTTTAGCAAAAAGGAAAGTTTTAAGCCTAATCTTGAAAGTAGAGATAGTGTCTGTCTCCCGAATCCAAACTGGAAGCTGGTTCCACAGAAGAGGGGCCTGAAAACTGAAGGCTCTCCCTCCCATTCTACTTTTAAATACTCTAGGAACAACAAGTAGGCCTGCAGTGCAAGAGTGAAGTGCTCTAATGGGGTGATATGGTACTACAAGGTCATTAAGATAAGATGGGGCCTGATTATTTAAGACCTTGTATGTGAGGAGCAGGATTTTGAATTTAATTCTGGATTTAACAGGAAGCCAATGAAGGAAAGCCAAAACAGGAAAAATATGCTCTCTCTTTCTAGTCCCTGTCAGGACTCTTGCTGCAGCATTTTGGATTAACTGAAGACTTTTCAGCGAGTTTTTTGGACATCCTGATAATAATGAATTGCAGTAGTCCAGCCTGGAAGTAATAAATGCATGAACTAGTTTTTCAGCGTCACTCTGAGACAGGATATTTCTAACTTTAGAGATGTTGCGCAAATGCCGCTTTGCCGTTGCCACAGTCAAATGAGACACACGCATGAATCTTTCACAGTGGTAAAAAAGAACTCTTTTTTCACTGTGAAAATGATATATTTTCTTTCATTTTTCCGCCATGTTTTCCTCATCTCTTCACCTTTGCTGGTCTTCACGGCAACTGTTTCTGTGGAGACCAGCTAGCGTTGATCTAATATTTAATAATAAACATTTTATATATATATATATTATCTCTAACAAATTGACCCCAATGCAATTGTAATTTTAAAAAAATAGCAAGAAAAAATAAAAATAGATGCAGCTAACTGGTAAGTTGTTATGGTGAGCTATTTTTAGAACAGGCCCGCGGGCGACTCATGTGGTCCTTGCGGGCGACCTGGTGCCCGCGGCACCGTGTTGGTGACCCCTGACCTACAGCATGTTCTAATCGCTCGAATAGGATATTATGGTCAACAGTATCGAACCACCAACGTTCTGCCCCCACTGCTTTCCAACATAAAATGACCCCCTTTCATATGGATTTTTATTCTTTTAAAGAAACTGAAAATAAATACATATATTAATGAAACATGTCCCATAACACGTGCTTTACACAGAATAATATTAATGTGGCCATTCCCACTCTGGGATCCCACAGTAACACCAGCATAGAAGAAATGGCTTTGATTTTGCCACCCTATTTGATTTCCATGCCACCCTCTTTCTGTAGACAGGATGTGTGAAACAGGAGTGTATGAACACACACACACACACACACAGTGTTGAAAGTGCTATGTTGGGTGTATCGGGGAGTGTGAGTGTACAGAATGAGTATGACTGTATGAAAACTAGAGTGCTGTTAAAATATTTTGACTATGGTGCACTTTTTTTCCTGCAACATTTTCTCCCTCTGCTGTTCACTGAAGCTGAGAACAACTCTAAAGGTAATTCGCTGTGGTGCTCCTTCAAACCAACAAATCAAACCAACAGAACAAACTCTTATAACCTTCCCTGACCTCATATAGACAGATATTTATCAAGAAAGAAAATTTAAAGCAAGCCAATAGGTACCTATCTTATCTGTTGAAATGTGCAAAATATTACAGTTTCTTTTGTTATTTAAAAAAAAAACTCCATCAGTTACACATATTGATGTTATCTATTCTCCCAGAGTCGGGGGGTAATTTATGAAGGTAGTTCAAAAAGACCCCCTTTCACAAGTGTAACAACTGTGATTGGGCCCAGGACATTATTTTTGGGCCATTTCCACCTGGAGCAAATACAGCTTCTCACAGTCTTTATCACCTCAACTGTATTGGTAAAATAATGCATACCAATAATCAATACTGTCAGTAGCATCTTTCCAGCTTTTGATCAGCACCATGGACAGCAACCACAGTCAGAGGTCAGGGGAATGGACACATTTACTCACACCATCGTGTTCAACTAGGATGCCACGAGCCCTAAACAGATTTCATCTTGGTGACATAACAGAAAGACAATTGTAATGTTGATAAGCATGAAAGAGAAGAGAGAAGCCCATTAGATGCAGAATGAAAGGGAGTGATTATATAAAACAAGGGAATTCCTCACTCACACACACACACACACACACACACACACTAGGAGTGAAGATTTCAACATACAAGTGGTAACAAAGTTTCGCTCCTTTACAAAAAAAAAAAAAACACTCACTCTTTTGTTCAGCAAAACATTGACAATCTTCCTCTTTTGAGCATCTTTTCTTTCTCCTTTGACTCACTAAACAAAATTTAAAATGCAGCTGCGCTAACTAGCTCCTAGCTGATAAACAAATTGCTTCATAGATGATACCAGCAGTCAAATATGTCAAGTACACTGTCAAGAGGACACATCCTCCAAAGTAAAGAAGTATTTGTACTTTGTTAATTCCCACCTCTGGTAACATGTTTCTCTCAATCACAACACTTACATTATCTAAAATTAAATAAATAAACAGATTATAATAATAAGAAGAATATTCAAACCTAATTTTTTTCTAGGTTTTAATGATAAGATACTAATAATATACCCATCGTGGGGAAAAAAAGACTGATCGGAACACTCCCTCTGCCTTTTTTCTAAACTGAGGACCTGATGGCTTTGACCTTTTCTTGTCCATCTTCCATCAGTAATTTTGCACTCCAGTATCAACACTGAACCCCACAACATAGACTAACAGACTAATAGACCTACACCTTGTATATTTTTTTTCTTTCACACAACCCAGGAAAATAATTAATACATAATGGGCTTGGATTGACAATGTTATGAATGAAATGTTCACTATTTGGAAGCAGCCCGCCCCCTCCCCTTTCCACAGGTTGTGTGTGAGACTTCAGCACAGAAGCAGCAGCAAGCATGCGCACTGAGGGCTCTCGCGCTCACTTTTCGAGTATACGTGTGTGATAGAATTTAGAAAACACATCGGTGCAAATTACAAGTCTATATCATGATGTCTTCAGTTTTTGTGTTTGTTGTAGGCTGTCAACGTTAACAGGCTAACGCCGTCATCACGATTAATTTTTTTTTAACGCAATCAACCCATCTGGAGCGCAGAATGGACAAATTTTGGACAAACTGCCCAAAATCCGTTGCCAGAGACAATTTTGGGATTTTGAGTCATTGTGTGCCAGTTGCCAGCCCCAGTTTGTTGGGTTGTTTTTATTTTGTTTTATTTTGGGAGCTGGTTATTAGATGCCGCTCCAGTCAGCCAGAGAATCCCTTGCCGCCGCCCCCCTCCTCCCTGTGTGGCAAGCAGCAGGCGCGAGTGTGCGAGCAACTTTTTTTTGCGGATGCCATGAAGCCGCCTACTCTGGACAACCGCCCATGTTGCGCATACCTAAAACCGCCTCTGTAGTGATGGGATTTCCGGCTCTTTTTAGTGAAGCGGCTCTTTCGGCTCCCAACCGGCTCTTCAGATTGTTTTGTTGCTTTAATTAATTTATTATTAACAACAATATAAAATTATACACAAAAGGAATTACTAATGTAAAAAAACCAACGTGGTTTTATTTGTATACGTTTATATATAAATATATACGGTGGCCCCTAGAGACAAAGCAAGTAAAAACTCCAAAAAGCATGTACAAACTCCAAAACTCCATTTACGTGGTAACAAAAGCTCAACACTGCCCCTAACATCCTGTTGTGTTTTGGGGTTTGTACGTGCTTCAGAGCTTTTACGTGTTTTGGAGTTTTTACGTGCTTTGGGGTTTGTAGGTGCTTCAGGGTTTGTACGTGCTTCAGTGTTTGTATGAGTTTTGGAGTTCGTATGTGTTTTGGATTTTGTGCGTGCTTTGTCTGTAGGGGCCACCGTAAATATACTTTTATTTATTTATTTATTCCACATAAAATGTAATAAATAAATCATATAATACAAAAACCAACTATTTACATTTCAACTTTTAACTATTTAAATTTTCAGCTGTTTCCTTTTAAACTAATTTAAAATGAAACAACACAAAACACTGAAAACTACAACACAATTAAATATAAATTAAAATATGAAAACAAAAAGAAGATGCACATTCTCTGTCATATGGGCCTGCATGAATAAACTTTCTGAATCCTTTATCATCCGCAACTGAAAATAGTTGTGGATGATTACTATACTTTTCTAATGTGACGTTGTTGTCCCTGGCTCTCTTTCTCTCCTGTGGTCAAAGGAGCTTGCAAAGAAAAGCGTCTGAACTTCTTTAAGTTGCTTGAAGACGTCTCACCTCTCATCCGAGAAGCTTCTTCAGTTCTAAGGTCAAATGGCGGAGAGTCCCAGATTTAAACCCAGTGGGAGTGTCCCCCCAAGGGGGACACTCCCACTGGGTTTAAATCTGGGACTCTCTGCTAAGAGTCGGCTCTAAGAGCGGTTTCGTTCGCGACCGACACGTCACTACGCCACTGGGTGCTGTCGTACAATAAAATCGAGCATACCCGGTAGCAGTCTTGTTTCAGTTAGGTCAGTGTTGTTAGCGAAAACATTACGTGTTTTAACACCATTCTTCACGTATTTAGAGGAGGGGGCTGCAGTAAAACTGTACCGGAAACATCAGTACATTCTTTGAGGTAAGTCTGTCCGTTATTTAAGCAGCTGGACTGACAGGAAAACCTGAAAGCTTATCGCTGTCATGTGGGTGCTGTCACACAGACGTTCCGCACTAACTGTTTATGTGTGTCTACTGTCATGCAGTAGAGAAAGTCCACAGGGTTATACAACAGACGGCATGTTTACTGTGAAAGTGAAAGTCACGGTCAGAGGGACGCTTGGCTGGTTATAATAATAAACAAGACTGCAACAAAACCCGAGGCCTCTACAAAAAAACCTGATTAATGCGTCAGCGAGCTGTTCCCGACAGTGACTCCCCTTTTAGCTGCTTACATCACCAAAGTAACTTGTACTCAAAATATAAATCTGTCAGGAGCAATTTGTGTTACGAGTTTCGGTTAAAAATCGAGCAGAAGCGAATGTTTACAGTGATTCCTTTATTTGATGAATGTTTTTTTAAGGCACAGAGCCTAAAAAAGAAAGTAGTTAACGGAGGACGTTTATTCCCATGGTCGACATACCCGTTATCTCTGACGGGGACTATATGTTTTGAATGTTCAGTATTTGTAAAGTGTAAAATGTATATTTTCAGTATTAAGTGTTCTTGTTTTACAGGTAAGATAATGGATTGCTGTGGTCTGCTAACTCTTCAGAAGGAACCAGGTACTGATGGAAAAGAAGTTAAAGTAAAACAACTTCAAATGTAGATTTTGTTGTTGTTGTAATGGCACATAATAATACCCTGATGTATGGTTTGTGTTTATTCTAATATTATTTTTCTATCAGTTCCTTTGAAGAGCATTGAGGTGGAGCTGGAGGTGAGGGACCATGTGGCTACAGTGGTCTCCACTCTGAACTATGAGAACAAGGAGGACAAACCATTAGAGGCTGTTTTTGTCTTCCCTCTGCCTGGAGATGCTGCTGTCTGTCATTTCAGCGCTCAGATTGGACAGACACAGATTGTAGCTGAGGTGAAGGAGAAACAGAAGGTGAGCTGGACAGTAAATATAACCTGATTATAAGTGAGCTTCAAAGTAAACACAGTGAATGTCACTGACATGTGTCACCTGTGCTTCAGGCTCGTGAGGAGTATGATGATGCTCTGAGCTCCGGTCAGCAGGCCTTCCTATTGGAGGAGAGTGATCAGAGTCCAGATATATTCTCTCTGCGTGTGGGCAGTCTGCCTCCAGGAGAGAGCGCCTCCATCAGGTTGGAGTACGTCACTGAGCTGGCTGTGCAGGCTGATGATGGTCTGAGGTTCTGTCTGCCTGCTGTGCTCAACCCTCGATACCAACCTCAGGGTAGGACAACTTCAGAATACTTGGACCAGAAATGCTTCAACTAAATCAGTGAAAGTGTTGAACCACCTTCCAACCTCCACACCACTGGCAGAACATAAAATGTTAAAAAAAAAACATCTTCCAACTTTGCCAGTTACTGTAAGGTGTGAACACAGAACCAGATATGCAACTGTTGCCACATACAGGAAAACACATACCGTGAGAAAAATCTGGAAGATAATTGGGTCAAGTTTCAACTTGATTTTCTGCAAGAAAAAGAATTCACTTCTCATCACATTGTGATTACTAAATATAAAAAGCTGTGAAAAAGAAATGTTTCAGTTCAGTGAAAAGCTTTAGTGCATCCTCAGAGAAATTACAAAAAGCCCAAAAGCTGTATCTCAGACTCTACAGGCCTCAGCTAGCATATCAAATGTTAGATTTCGAGGTATTAGAATAAGACTGGACAAGTGTGGCTTATTTTTTAGGGGTTGCGGGAGAAAACTTATTTTCTTAAAAAGAAATTGGCAGCATGGCTTTTGTTTTCAAAGTTGCACCTGAACCAATCACAAGACTTCTTGAAAGATGCCCTTCTGACAAACAAACCCAAAACTGGAGATATTTGACTGATTGACCATCACAGTCAGAGAAAACCAACCCCAACGTATCAGCACAAACATCTCATAAAACCTTGTTGGGACTGGTGTGTTTAGTTTTCACAGACCTGCATTTGTCAGATTATAATTTTTTTTGGAAGTAGGTTGATGCAGTGTGCAAACACAGACTCTCCCTCTCGTCATGATTTTATATCAGTAAATGGTTTTAACTAAGTGTGTTTATATGGAGTTTCCCTTATTTTGCCAAAAGTTAGATAATAAAGAGGTTTATATACTTAACGCTATTTAATTCTCGCTGACATTAAATTTTATATCACATTTATACATTTATATAACAGATTTTTTGTTTTTTCTGAAGAAGGAATAGACAAAAAATGATGTTTGTGTTTTCCTCATCATACCGATATGGTTCATTATACCATCCGTAGGTCATAAAAGTCAAGTTATTCTTTTTCTGTCACTTTTTCATTGTTTTGAATTAAAACAGCTGTAAAGTAGTTTTGATTTTCCTCATTTTATCTGTACTATCATGTGAACCAGAGAGTCTTTACAGCCTAAATTATTTGATTGTATTATACCTCATTAATTAAAGCATATTTTACCTGATGCTGTGTGCAGGTAGTGAAGGTGCAGGTGTCCAGGTGACTTCTGTTCCAGCCTCTCTGGTGCCCTACAGTCTGTCTTTTTCTGCCCGAGTGTCCTCTCCTCGTCCAGTCTCTAAAGTAGAGTCCAACTGTTCCCTGGACCCTCTGCAGTACCTCAACACTGATCAAACCCAGGCCACGGTAGGTAGAGTGCTGATGTGTCTGCTGTGTGTGGTTGTTACTTATTACTGATGAATAAATATGAATGTGTTTGTGGTGTGCAGGTCAAGCTGGCTGCAGGACACAAGTTTGACAGAGATGTTGAACTGCTGATTTATTACAAAGACGCCCACCAGCCCACTGCTGTGGTGGAGGCAGGACAGGTCTCTGCTGAGCCGGGTGAGAGCAAATGAGAGAAGTCATTAGTTTGCAAATAAAAATTATTGTTCTTCTTCAACCTAATAGCTAATTGTGTTGGAGCTATTATAAACTGTAAACTTGACATATTTCTGTCCCTTTCATGTGTTTCAGGCTCTCTGATGGGTGATCCAGTGGTGATGGTGAGTCTGTACCCTGAGTTCCCCCAGTCTGTGATGTCTTCAAAGGCTTCATGTGGAGAGTTTGTGTTCTTAGTGGATCGATCTGGAAGTATGGACTGTACTATGAATAACACTGAGCAGCAGGAAACTCGGATCAGCAGTGCCAAGGTATTTATGATGTGGTGTTATAGTTGTTAAATATTTCCTCAAATCTTTCATAAAATTGTTCCTCTCACACAGTGGCCTCACCATCTTTTCTCTCTTCCCTACAGGATACCCTGTTGCTCCTGTTGAAGAGTTTACCAATGGGCTGCTATTTCAACATTTACAGTTTTGGGTCTAGTTATGAACACATCTTCCCGTGAGTTGTATTCATATGATCTCAGTGATATCACTTTTCTGTCACTTTTTACTGTAAATGTGTCATGCGTTGTAGTAGGACTCAGGCGCAGAGCAGAGTTCAGTGGAAACGTTTATTTACAAAGTCACCAGGTGCAGATATATACAGTGAGGTGAAAAAGGGGGGTCCTGGGTCCAAAAGGGAAGTCCGGGAAGGGAATCACATACACGCTAGCTCCTTTTCTTTACAAAGGTTCAAACAACGGGTTGGTCACAGGTCCGGGGAAACTGTGCACAGGAGAGAGTGGGGTTACGCAGAGATCACAGCAAATTCACAGAGCTTAAAGATACAAGGCTGAGGTTCACTGACGTGTCTAGCACAATCATCCGGCGATGAGGCTGTCTGTGTCCCGGCCTTAAGAGTCCAACCCATAATTAGAGCCTGACGAGAAGCAGGTTTGTGTGCCAAGGGCGGGAGCCTGCAGTGAGCTCCACCCTGACGGGGAGGAGAGAGGAGAATGTACACAAAAACACATGTGGCCTTGTAGAGCCGGCCGGGCAGACATGGGGACCATGACAAAATGTGTGATAAGATATCTTCCCTGCTGTTAGTCAACATGTTGCCTTTGGATGATTCTGCAAAACTCCAGGTTATGTTTGATCTCACTTGTGTGTTTGTCATGGCAGTAAGAGTGTAGAGTATGGTGAGAAGACCATGGAGGAGGCTCTGAAGAAAGTTGAGCAGATGGAGGCTGATCTTGGAGGAACAGAAATCCTGGAGTCACTCAAACATATTTACAGCCAGCCCTGCATTCCCACTCAGCCTAGACAGGTAACACACAAACACACACACACACACACACACACACACACACACACACACACACACACACACACACACACACACACACACACACACACCTTGATGTCATCCTTTTGTCCTTCCTTTTTTCTCATTCATTACTCCAACATGTAAGTTGACCATGAACCAAGCCCTGTATCAGTCGTAACATATCTCATATAATCTGCTAATTATACATGAGTTGATCTGTTGAGTGGCTCCTACTGTTCCTCTCAGTCTTGCTTAAAGCTTCTTCTTTTCTTTTTTTTTTACTGGTTAAAACAGTTTACTGACCACATACTTGATTACATATCAGAGAGTTGTGTTTCAGCTTGTGCAGTTGAAAAACTGTGTGTAAACTCTCCTCTCTAGCTGTTTGTCTTTACTGATGGAGAGGTGGAGAACACCAAAGAAGTGATCGATCTGGTGAAGAAGAATTCAGGCTCCCACAGGTAAAACAAGAAAAAGATGATGACATGTGCTGTGTACCAAGCCTGTGTGTTTTAAAAACAGCTGTTGTATTGCAGGTGTTTCTCTTTTGGGGTTGGGGAAGGGGCCAGCTCTGCTCTCATCAATGGGATGGCCAAGGAAGGAGGAGGTCACGCTCAGTTCATCACAGGGACTGACAGGATGCAACCAAAAGTAAGACAATGACTCATAACAATTACAGTAAAAAAAATTGTGTTTTTAGTTTGTTTTATTTATTTTTAATTTGGATGGAAGATATGATTTTGGTTTTTATACTCATCAGGTGATGCAGTCGCTGCGATTTGCTCTGCAGCCAGCTGTGGAAGATGTTTCTGTTACATGGGATTTACCAAAGGGATCAACTGTCACTGTCCTCTCTCCACCAATCACAACCATTTTCCAGGGTAAAAGGTCACTGATTTATGCACAGCTTACTGGACAGGTAGGAACAGCATCTTCTCACAGTGTAGATCTCTGTGTTTATGCTTGTCATGTTTTGAAATAAAATGAAATTGGTTTAACACTGTAATTCTGTGTCAGAGCTCAGAGGCAGCAGAGGGCTGTGTGACGGTGAAGTACAGCCTGGCAGGTCATCCCTCTGAGAACCAGCTGCACTTCAGTCTCAGACCTGCAGAGAACTCTGGGTAAATGAGCTGTTAATCCACTGGTACAATTACATATTTACTTTACAAAAGTTTACTTTTTATGTCTGTATGATCTAAAAAATATTGGTAATTGTGACCATGTCACCATACCAATATTTTCTCTTGTCTGTAGCTTAATAGTCCACAGGTTAGCTGCTCGGACTCTTATTTGCTTGCTAGAGATGGAAGCAGAAAACAATGAGGAAAAAGAAGAAGTAAAAAAGAAGGTGGTGCAGCTGAGTGTCCAATCAGGAGTGAGCAGTTCTTTCACTGCTTTCATTGCTGTCAATAAAGACAACAACAAGGAGATTCAAGGACCTCTTCTGCACCGAGATATTCCAAGTATAATCTTATCTTATCTTATCTTATCTTATCTTATCTTATCTTATCTTATCTTATCTTATCTTATCTTATCTTATCTTATCTTATCTTATCTTATCTTATTAGTGGCTGGTCTAATGAGATTTGCTGCTACCCCTTGCTGTCTAACAGCTGATATTTCCTGTTTTTCACCTGGTGAGTACAAGGTTTGTTACCTTTGCAAACACAGTGTGAGTACTTCTACAAACACAGGTGTGTGTTTGTGTGTGTGAAAAAGAATAATTAGTTATAAGAACAAATTGGAGACTATTAAATACATATGACTCAAATCACTTCAATGCACTTTTTTAAATACCTTTTGTATACAATAATACAAACAAAATGAGAGAACTTCGACAATCATATGACCCCTATGAGCAAGCGCTTTGGTGACTGGGAGGAAAAACTCCCTTTTAAAAGTAAAAGTACACACACACGCACACACACGCACACACACAAATTATATAAAAAATTCACCTATTGCCACTGCAGGCAGTCTGTCCTTCAAGCTCACATCCTCTTCCAGAGGCCTGGGAGCTTGAAAGTAACGGATTTTTCAGACCATTAGGCGAACTGGATTATAAGATGCATTAAGCACTGAAGTTTGGTCCGTTTTCAGCGTCCTGCCATTTGACTGCATTTGTCCCTAACCCTCACTTTAACTTTTATCAAGCAGACAAAAGTTAGTGTTCATCCTCCAGCTTCACTGTGTTTATGTTATGCTAACATAGCTGTGTCGCTAGCAATCACTTAGCACATCATTATATACCAGCTAGCCCAACTTCAGTAACCCTACGAAAGTTATTGCTGTTTAGTTTTCTGTCTTCATTTATGTTGGAACTGATAGCAAAGCTGTACGTTTTAATTTTTTCAGAAATTTCATGAATTCTGTTTTCATGGATGCCTGGATGTTAAACTTAATTGTTACACCTGGAAAAGCAGCAACGCTGATCATTTTATTAAGAATGAAAGCGTTCAGGCAGTTTTTAGCTCTCAGTGATGCTGCAGTCTTCGTTTGACTTTGGGACCTGAAGCGGACAGAGTTTTGGACCCAGATTACTCCGCGAGGCTCCTGACTACAGTAGCCGTAATGCTCCGACAATCCATAAAGCAGTGCGGCTTTGTAGGTTACCAATGTCGCACGAAGACATTTTTGACTGATTTTTGAGCTGTGTAAAATCAGTTCAAGGTCGGTAAGCACAACCAGAATTCATACATAAGGCACACTGCCGATTTTTGAGAGAAATTAAAAGATTTTAGCGTTAGATTGCGGAAAATACGGTAAAGTTCACTGGATGAAGCTTTTTCAGTGGGAGTAATGTTTGATCACTCATCCAAGTGACTTCTTCAGTCTGGGGTGGGTTTTTGTTTTCTGGTAGTTAGTTTTGGGATTGCTGACACAGACCGAGTTAGTCTGAGTTATATAACGTCAGATGATTTGCTCATGCTGACAAATTCCAGTCAGAAAGTAAAATGAGATCCCACATCAGTTAAGCTTCTACTAAATTTTGCATGCAATGAAAGAAAAATGTTTACTTGTGTTTTCATTGGGAGTAGAATTATAAGTGTGTGTGCTCACTGTTGCATTTCCTTTGAAAAAGCAGGTGTACAGGACTATTGTGCAATGAATGACTCTGAAGGTATTTGTTTTGACTTCTTTGCTTTAAATGGACACACTTGAATATGTACTGATTCTTTTCCAAGTGTAATTTCGATTTTTCTACTATTAATTTTAACTTTCAAAATTTTAATAAACAGAGGTTTACATTTTGTTAAGTGTTGAGCATGCTACTACATTCAGTGTGCAATGAGGGGAAAAATGTATTAATTTTGATTACAACTTCAAGTGTGTGTGCTCAGTGTTGCATTTCCTTTGAAAAAGCAGATTGTGAGGTGGATTATGGAATCGCTCTAGAATTCGAAGAAATGTGCTGTTACAGAGGTATCTGTTTTGACTTCTTTGCTTTAGATAGACACGTTTATCTTTAGTTGGACATCAAAAGTCATCTAGACCTTAATATCTTTAAGTCATTCCTGTAGTTTAATTAGTTTGTGTATTTGTTGTGACTTCTTTGCTTTAAATGGACACACTTGAATATGTACTGATTCTTTTCCAAGTGTAATTTCGATTTTTCTACTATTAATTTTAACTTTCAAAATTTTAATAAAGAAGCATTTACATTTTGTTTTAATTAAATGTTAAGCATGCTACTGCATTTAGTCTGCAATGAAGGAAAATGTTTTAATTTTGATTACAACTTCAAGTGTGTGTGCTCAGTGTTGAATTTCCTTTGAAGGAGCAGTTTGTGAGGTGGATTATGGAAACCCTCCAGAATTACAAGGCATGTGCAGTTACAGAGGTATCTGTTTTGACTTCTTTGTTTTAGATAAACACGTTTATCTTTAGTTGGACATCAAAAGTCATCTAGACCTTAATATCTTTAAGAAATTCCTGTAGTTTAATTAGTTTTAATTAGTTTTCTGTCATCTGGTTTCATGGGTATATAAAGTTGAGAGACATCTGCAAAGCAATGCAAAAGAGTTCAGTGTTTTCTAATAATACTGCCTAAGCAGGTGTAACATAAGAAGTATTGGTCCTAGTACAGAACCTGGTGAAATTCATAAAATACCTTTTGTATACAGTAATACAAAAAAGAGAGAAATCCAACAATCATATGACCCCCTATGAGCAAGCGCTTTGGTGACTGTGGGAAGGAAAAACCACCTCCTGGCTGCGACAGGTTGGGATGAGGGTAGGAAGACAGGACAAAGACACACTGTGGAAGAGAGCCAGAGAGGAAGAATAATGCAGAGAGGTGTATAAACACATAGGGAGTGAAGAAGAAATACTCAATGCATCATGGGAATCTCCCAGCAGTCTAGACATAATGCAGCATAAATAAGGAAGGAATTAGGGTCACCTGATCCAGCCCTAACTATATGCTTTATCAAGAAGGGACGTTTTTAATAGGGCTGGGTATCGTCACTGATTTCTAGAATCGATTCAATTCCGATTCACAAGGTCCCGAATCGATACGATCCACGATTCGATTCGATTCAATTCCGATTCGATTTGAATCTGGGAAATTTTGACAGTCAGAAATATTATAATTCAGATCAGTAGATTTACATATTTTTGTATCTATAAAAAGGAAGCTGACACACGCAAGACTTTATCAAAGGTGTGAGCATCACAGCAGATGCCTTTGTGTCAAAGTAGCTGAAGATAAAACACAGAAAAACATGAAGGCGATTTTCCTGGCCTTGTATTTTACAAAAATATTCTGCAGTACATCAAAAACAAAAGAAAACCATTAATCAACATATAAACGTTACCTCTGAAGTTACAGTGGTTTAATTAGAGACACAGCTAAGCGTTTTGCATTTTGCACAATTTTAGAAAGTTTAAATTTGTTCAGTATTGAACGGCAGAAATTAGGTTTTCTTTTCGGAAGTATGTAAAACGGGGGAAAAAACAGCGACCCAGAGCGCTGTAAACAACGGTAGACTTGTGCGTAACAAGCAAGCGAATAATGCAGAAAACAGATTTTTAGATGGGAAACTGTTCTTGAAGAGAGAGAGAGAGAGAGAGAGAGAGCTGTGCATGAAGTGTGGTGGAAGCAAAACAGCAAAAGTAAGAGTGAATTCATGACGATGTTTTTGTGAAGCGTAGTTTGGATCTTCTTTTGCTGCTGGTTCGGTCAATATTGTTTGGAGAGAGATAAAACTAACAGCTTTAGAATCAGTACAAAAATGGCGTAAACACAAAGCGCAGACCCGCCGACAGATCAGAATCAGTGAGCTGTCGGCGTTCAGCTCCGACCGTGTCCGTGCCGTTGGGTGAGAAAGGCGACATCTCACTGATTCTGGTCCGTCGGCAGGTCCGAGCTTTGTGTTTACGTCTTTGTGCAGAATCCGTGTTCCTGCTCTCATTTACTGTCTTAACTGCTTGGTGGTTGTTGAAATTTTGAGGTTTCACCAGAGATTCTGGCATTTCGGGCAAAATAAATTTATATTTAAAAATCGATTCAGGATTTTAATGAATCGATATCACGTTATCCAAGCTAGAATCGATTTTAATCGATAAATCAATTTATAAAAACCCACCCCTAGTTTTTAACATAGTCTTAAAAGTACAGACGGTGTCTGTCACCCAAATCCAAACTGGGAGCTGGTTCCACAGGAGTTAAACACAAGTACAGCTCAGTCAGAGAGCGGCTGATACGATACTATAAAGTCTTTAAGATAAGGTGGAGCTCGATTATTCAACACCTTGTGTGTGAGGAAAAAAAGATTACAACATGTGGATGCTAACCGAATCAATGGAACTATTTTCTTAATTAACTAAACTCTTTTTCTAAAATAGTGCTCTGTTAATTCCCCCCAATTAAGATGATTTTATTAACTAAATAGAAGGAGAGTGATCAGCATAAAAAACTTTATGAATGTACTTGTATTTAAATTTCCCCTTTAGCACTGTCGGATGAAGAATTTCCACCTGTTAAGAAGCCACCCAGAGACCCTTTGCTGCTGTTAGTCTCCCTCCAGAAGGCGTCTGGCTGCTGGCTGCTTGATCCAGCTCTGGCTGCTGCACTGGGAAAGACCAACGAGGAGGTGGAAAAGTCAAAGCCTGAAAAGGTGGGCTATTAAATAAATAATAACACAGTAATAGTGGGTGTTTGTAACATATTCATTAAAATGGTTTCAAAAGTGAATTTTCAAAATTACACACTCATGTTAACGAACATCTGCATGCTGCCTCACTTAATTTAATATTTAACTACATGACTGCTGATTCTATACACTAGGCCAGCAGTGAAGTGTGGGCCACCATTCTGGCTCTGATCTGGCTTCATGGTTTCAAGATGGATGCAAAGGACGAGTGGGAGCTTCTGGCTGCAAAGGCTGTATCATGGCTCAGTGCGCAAAAAGGTAGTAAACACAAAAATAAGCATTCAGTTTGTGATGGTTATACTGAGTTGCTACAGTCGTTAAGATTAATGCTAATTGGTTATTTTGTTTTGTGTGTTCCTTATTTTTTCCAGCACCGTCTGTGACAGAGTGTGTGGAAGCTGGAAATATATTGTTGGGTTGCAGTGTGCAAAAAACTGCTCTTGGCCTCTGAAGTTTTTATTAAACTAACAACTTCTTTACGATTCATACACAGAAGCAGATTTACTTCATACTTCATCCACATTAATCTTTGCATCGTCCAACTTTATTATCTAATGTGCCTTATTTTATGCTGCATGTGTCCAAAGTCAGCTTTGTAGGAGGACCGGAGATTATTGCTTTTGTATTCTAACTTTAATGTTTCTGTTTGCTTGAAAGCATCAAATATTAAACAAATAAAAACACACACGAGTTTGGACCCGTCATTCCTTCTAATGAGTCACCATGAAAAAAAGAAATAATTTAATTTTAAAATATTTAAAAAGACCGACACACCTGGCCAATTCTCTCTTTCAACACATTTTTTTAATCATGGTTGAGGAAAATATGCAGCTTAAATTCAAAGTCATAGTAAAGCAAATTTTTCCCTATTCCAATGCATATCTTTCATTTTTTAATTCATGTCATGTAAGTAAACAGCTGGACATAATTTCCACTAACAAATGAGACCTCATCATCAGCCATGTCTCACAGCGAGTGAAATCAAGGCCAGCCGAGGGAATGCATAGCTAGATTTGTTCTGCAGTCATGAGCCATCCATCACATACTCTTAATACAACCACAAACAAACTATAACTTGTTCATCTGAGTAATGGCTGCTACAAAAAAGCTATTTTTAAACCTCCATGTTTTACATTTTGAAACCAGAAACCTTTGCCCAGAAGGTAGAAACTGAAACTCACTATGCAACAGGTGTGAGCCATCAAGACAAATTAAACCAGCAAACTGCTGTAACTGTCTGGTGTACAGGGATGCTCGGCTCAGCTGTGGATCAGCCTGCTCAACCACTTAACAATTTGATCGAGTGAGTTTCTGTTTTTTACAGATAAGTATCCAACCAATGACCTTAAATAAAGATCAAACGGATTCAATGAAAGCGCAATAAAATGAACTCATCACGGTTGTATCAATGTGGAAATGAGATCAGAACATGGTTTCTTAACGGAGGGCTGCCGGCCTGGAAGGGACAAAAAAATCAGCCCTGATATTTTAGGTCCAGGCGTTACCATGTTCAGTCCAAAATGAAAAAAACAAAAAACAGATGTGACACATGTAATGTGATCATCAAAGAATATGATTTTTATAAAACATTTATTATTATTTTATAATGTTTTTCTTACACTGTGTTTATTTTTTATAGAAACTTAGCTCCTTGTATGAATGTGTAATCACATATCTTTGATAAATAAAATATTTAATCTTGGATTTGTGTAATTTGTGGCTACTGAATAAAAGTTAGTCATGTATCCACTGATAAAAACAGATGGCTGAAAGAAATGTTTGCTGTAAAAAGGAAACACAGTGTTGTGCTGTTGAACTGTGAGTTTCTAAATCACCAATGTTTAAATGCCGAGAGGAGACTAGCAGCCCTGAGTCTGCATGTAAAACATTGAACTCCATAGCAGTGATACCTGTTCTTACACAGATACGCCTATTCTTTCTTATGGGACTTTACTGTCCCGATGAAACAAGAAGATCTTGTTTTAAAGTAAATTTTTTGCCATCCCGTAATCTCAAGAATGTTTATGTTAGATTCTGTTTTTAATCAGGTTGTGATCTTAGAGTCAATCTCATAGCACTCGGCCTGTGCTTCAAGGATTCTGATAGTTAGTATGACTCCGGGGTTTTGACTCATTTAAGTCGGTGTTTTGCTGGGAGGAGAGAAGAGAGGCATGTAAGACTGCAAGTCTGCTTCTTGGTCCCAACTCTGGATAGTCATGTTTTTAATATGTGTTTAATAAATTTTATCTAGAAATAATTTTCTAGAAATAAGAGCTGCTCCATCTAAGGAATGTTGTCTCTCCTAACAAGACCGGGTTTCCTCTGGAAAGTTTCCCAATTATCTATGAAGCCCACATCGTTTTTTGGACACCACTCAGACAGCCAGCAAGGAGAACATGCGGCTAAATATGTCACTCCTGGTCTCACTGGGGAGGAGACCGGTGAAAACTACAGACTCCAATATTGTTTCCAAAGTTGCACACCGATTCAATATTCATTTTGGTGACCTCCAATTGACGTAACCGGGTATCATTAGTGCCGATGTGAATTATAATTTTACTGAATTTATGTCACGATCCTGGGTCTTGTGACCCAGTGTTTTGAGTTTAGTTTATTTGGATGTTTATATAATTAAGCTCATGAGTTTTTCTAGTTCTTTTTATTAGATTCCCCTTGTGTCTTCCAACCCCTGTTAAGTCTCCCTTGCCCTTCATGTGTTTCATGTCTGTTATGTTGTCAAGTTCATGTAGTCATGTCTGCGTTTCATTATGTTCCCTATTTTATTTTGAAGAGATCTTGTGTTTTTATATTATGGTTTATGATTTGAGTCCTTTGTTGTACTGTTTCTTGTTTCCTTAGGTTTCAGTTATGGTTATCATAGGTTTAGTTCTTTGTCTTTGTAATTTGTGTGTTCCATGTTGTGTCTACTGTGACCTTTTTGTACCATGTTTCAGGTTCCTATGTTCTGTCTCCCCAGTTGCTGTTAAGTTTACATGTCTAGAGTTCAGTCAGTGTGTTTCCTGTTTTACTTTGAAGGTCCGTGTCTCATGTCAGTGTTTCTAGTTTTGCTTCCCTTTCCGTCCAGCCTGATTACTTCCAGCTGTGCTCTCCTTCTGTCTGTCATTCCCTCGTTATCCCTCAGTGTATTTAAGCCCTGTGTTTCTCTTTGTCAGTGTCGTAGTCTCCCTCATGGCTGTGTTTCCTTGCGTGTCAGTTTATCCGTGGCCCAGTTTAGTTTAGTTTTCCATGCCATTCTGCAATAAAGCAGCTTTTTGAGTTTAATTTTGTTGTCGTGAGTTTTGCGTTTGGGTCCTTCTCCTGCCTGTACACAGCCGAAACATGACAATTTACGTTTACCCTTAGCCAGCAGTTTTAAATTTTCCTCAATGTCACCTTCTCTGGCCCCTGGAAGACAATTGACCATGGTTGCTGGTGTCTCTAACTTCACATGTCTCCGAACAGAATCGCCAATTAAAGAAGTATAAAAGTTAGGTTTCCTCAGTTAGAATATACAATTTAATCAATTGGTAATGGAGTAATGCTTAGTTAAAAAGCTGAGTTAAATAAATGTGTGGTGAATAATTGTTTAAATTATGTATCTTCAGTTGCTGCAACTCTGTTATTAGTACATTCAAATGATGATGAATTACCATCACCAACTGGTAGAATATGGAGATGAAGCTCATCAGCTAATATTTGAAATATAAACTCACAAAGTTTTGATTTTAAACAGAAAAAAAGAATCACTGCTTAACCTTGAATGTTTTTAGGTTTTTACTTCCCATCTCTGCTGCTTTCAGATATCTGATGTCCACAAAATAATAATATAAAACATCTGACATCAAGTCAGTATCTGATTGGTGCTCTTATAAAAACCTTTCCTTAAATATTAAAAAACCAAAAGAAGTCATTGATTTCAGGCGACAGAGAGGGGCGCTCAGGCCACTGGAATCTGGAGGTGAGGAGGATGAGGGGGTGCTTGCTTTATATTTCTGGGAGTTGCCATCAATGAGGTCCTTAAATGGACAACGAATGGTGCTCCTATTATAAAACAGGCACAACAGGGACTTTATTTCCTCAGAATACTGAAGAAGCCCCACCTGTCTGCAAATCTATTAGAGCATTTCTACTCTCAATATAAAGCATCCTGTTGTACTGTATAACTGTCTGGTTTGGGAACAGCTCAGCAGCAGACAGAGAAACTCTCCAGAGGGTGATAAAAACTGCTCAGGACATCACTGGCCAGCCTCTGCCGCCTCTGGAGGACATCCACTGATCTCTTCCCTCTGCCCCTCTCTAGGCAAACGGCACAGGTTACTGAATTCACCTACTGCCAGATGAAAGAACAGCTTCTATCCAACAGCTATCACTCAACTGAACCTTTTATCCCACACAGGATAAACCTTCTGTCATGTCAGGTTCCATGAAGCACCAGGAGTACAAACTTTTCCCTTGACATATGGTATTTATCATAACCAAGGCTCAAGCTGGACCCAGAAAGCAGACCCAGACAAGCAATAAGAATATTAAAATGTTTATTTTCAACACACAAGAAAAGATTAAACAGGACAGAGGACTAGAAGAGACTGGCTTAAACTGAAAAACATGGAAAGTGGAATGGATCACGGCAGCAGGCAACTTTGACCGTACAGCAACAGGACTGATGATGTTTTCAATCTAAGAAGGACCTGAGAATCAGGGAGCCAGTTTCTTAGACATGCACTTCAAAGCAACGTCCGTAGAGGACAGCCGGAACCTCTGACCTACTGTGAAACAGAGCTGAGGACCCCGTTTTGTCAGCAAGGCGGTGGTTGTGTTGAGCAATGTGAAGGAGGGCTGATTTCGTCTGCCTCCAAACCCTGCAGCAGTGATCGAGGTGCACAGGAGGTACAGCGATCCCCTTCTAGAGTCAATTTGAGGTGTGGTGCTTGCATTTAGAAGGTTTTGCTGTGAATAGACAACATGGGGTCAAAAGAGCTCTCCATGCATGTGAAACAAGCCATGCTTAAGATGCCAAAACAGATAAAAACAAAAAGAGAAATGGCTACAATATTAGGAGTGGCAAATTCTACACTTTGGTACTAAGAGGCAGTGTGGGCATGGCTGCCAGTGGCCCTGAGACTTAGTGTTTATTGATGATGATGTGACACAGGACAGGACAGAAGCAGCTAAATTAATTCTGAGGTGTTCAGAGACATACTATCTGCTCAAATCTAGCTAAATGCAGTCAAAGTGATTGGTTTCATAATTTAGACGGACAATGACCCAAAACATATAGGCAAAGCAACCTGGCAGTTTATTAAAGCAATGAAGTGGAATATTCTTGAATTACCAAGTCAGTCACCTGATCTTAACCTGATTGAGCATGTGTTTCACTTGCTGAAGACTAAACTTTGGACAGAAATGCCCTCAAACAAACAGCAACTGAAAGCCGCTGCATTAAAGGCCTGGCAGAGCATTAAAAAAAGGAGGAAACTCAGCATCTAGTGAAATTTATAAGTTCAAGACTTCAGGCTGTCGTTGCCAGCAATGGTATTTCAACCAAGTATTAGAAAAGAACATTGTTTTATTAATTTTGACCAAATACTTTTGAGCCCCTGAAATGAAGTGTTTGTGTTAAAAAGTCATTGGTTCCTCATATATTTATGCAATCTTTTAGTTCACTAAACTAAAATAAAGCTGTGAGTCTGCACTTCAGCTGCATCTGAGATGTTTCATTTAAAATTCATTGTGGTAACGTACAGAACAAAATTAGAAAAAAAA
Organism: Neolamprologus brichardi; assembly: GCF_056152115.1. Lineage (NCBI taxonomy): Eukaryota > Metazoa > Chordata > Actinopteri > Cichliformes > Cichlidae > Neolamprologus > Neolamprologus brichardi. Next base: position 12,335,976 of record NC_142117.1, on the reverse strand, counting down.
TTGTCTCTGTCCAAATATTTATGCACCTAACTTTAACTCTCTCACCTCCTCCACTTCAGGCCTATCTCCCTTTGAAGGATTTCTAGGGTAAAATGGTAAATGGCCTGTACTTGTATAGCGCTTTACTTAGTCCCTAAGGACACCAAAGCGCTTTACACTACATTCAGTCATTCACACACTGGTGATGGCAAGCTACATTGTAGCCACAGCTGCCCTGGGACACACTGACAGAGGCGAGGCTGCCGGACACTGTCGCCACCGGGCCCTCTGACCACCACCAGTAGGCAATGGGTGAAGTGTCTTGCTCAAGGACACAATGACCAAGACTATCTGAGCCGGGGCTCAAACCAGCAACCTTCCGATTACAAGACGAACTGCCAACTCTTGAGCCACGATCGCACCAGCCACCAACCACCACTCTTCCAATCCATCTAAGCCAACCTCACCATGCCATCCATTCAGCATCACGTACAACGGAGCTGGCGGATTAGGTCCTCTGTCCTGGACTACGAGCCTGGGAAAAAAGGTATGGCTCTCAGCTAAGGACATACCCTTAAAAATCTTTGGCATGCACCGTGCCTCATTGGACCTCATAAAATCGACTATACAACATCTGCCCTTCTCTAGTAAAAACTCAAGCTACCTTCATTCCTTCACATCCACCCGATGTTTCATGTTTCCAATACAACAAACCCACTCCTTCCAGCCCATTGCCCTTCCTGCCTCTCTGCTCATCTTAAAAACCTTGCAAAAGGTCACAAACAATCAGCCTCTTGGATCATTCTCAGCACAGTTCTCTCTTTCACCGTCCTGCTAAACAAGTAAGAAAATCAGTTGCTGTGCTTCACCTTTGCTTCACTTACCTCTTACCTTTGAGTCACTTACCTCTGTGTCAGTACTTACCAAAACATTGCCTCTTGCCCCTCTGACAGATGACCTTGCCGGAGAAAACAAAATAAAACAAAAAACCTTCAAATGGCTGCAACTGCTGTGCTCCCTAAATTAGTATTGCTTTTTCACTGATTTGAAACTTTAATGTGTGGTACAACAATTCTTCTAGTTAAATAATTCTACAAGAATTATTTAACAGAGTATTTAACAGAGGATAGAAAAAATATATATCTGTGCCAAGTTCCCTGGTTAAATTGGCTGCCTGTGTAAAAAGCATAAATGGCTGTTTGTCTTGGTGTATTGGTCTTGTAATAGACTTGCAACAGGGTGATTGGGATTTTGAGAGTGGACAATTTTGCCAGCATGCAAACTAGATCAATCTGCTGGGACATCTGATTTTAGGACAATCACTTGTTTTTCCACAGGACACTGACAACCAGACATTAGATGCCACAGCCCTGGCCCACGGTATCCCCCATGCATGCGGTGGGCCTTCTGTAGCCAATCAGCACTAACGATTAATCAGAGGAAAGAGAGCAGCTTAATGAGGGTGACAAGGTGAAAATAGGATGATTGATGTGCCGGTGCTGTGAGGGCATGTATAACACCACCTACCCAAGTGTTGAATATAAGGAGGCTTTGAAGAAGCTACAATAAATGTGTGTTGTTTGTACATGAATCACAATGTGTTACTTCAGAGGTGTGATGTTTTCAGTTTTTTTTTTCTGCACTGCAGAAAATTGTAAAACTACTGTGAACTTGGTGGATCTGTCCAGATCTTTGACTGGAAACTATTTCTATGAATGAGTGGTTCAAAAATGTGTAAGTGAAAAGCTGCCATATTTCAGGTCCCAAAGTCAAACGAACACTGAGGGATCACTGAGAGCTAAAAACGGTCTAACTTCTTTCATCTTTAATAAAATGATCAGCATTGCTGCTTTACCAGGTTTAACAATTAAGTTTAACATCCAGGCATCCATGAAAACAGAGTTTATTCAAATTAACTGAGTTAGAGGTTAGCAGGAAGTTAGCTCGCTAGTTTCCACCTAAACATGATCATCATAATCAGTGTTACTAATTCATACACTGGTTTATCATCTTGACTTTCTGTCTCATCCAGCACCATGATCAGGTCCAGTTTTTATTTCATCTTTGATTTTTCAGCTGCTGTGCCTGAGCAGCCTCCCAGAGACCCTTTGTTGCAGTTAGTCTTCCTCCAGAAGCCATCTGGCTGCTTGATCCAGCTCTGGCTGCTGCACTGGGAAAGAGCAGTGAGGAGGTGGATTGATAAATAAAATTCATAACAAAAATTCATAATGGACTTTTTCCATTTAGGAATAATAAAAATCAGCTTTCTTTTTAATTGCTATTAACTGACAGTCAGATAACCAGCTTTTAAAAACATATTCATAAACACTTTGCAGTCAACAAAATTTGCACAGAGGTTATAGATGAAATAAAAGTATCACCTGTTTTCTAGATGTGTTTATAACTCTGTTATTGTACATATTCTGTGTTATACATCATAATCAATCCAGTCTTTTTTTTTTTTTTTTTTTTTACTATTTTAATCTTTATAAAACTGTTATTTATTTATTTATTTTTGTGATTTCTGCTGCCCTATTGGTCTGGTCTCTCTTGAAAATCTGAGAATGTGATATTCATAATAAAAGGATTTAAAAGTTTACTGCCAAAAAATTATTGCACTTCATAACAGAAATGTGCTAACTGGCTTGAAATAGATTGAAACTGTTATGAGATTGCTTCAGGGAGCAGACATGACACCGTCTTTTAGGTTTCGCCATCACTTTGTATTATGCGCACAACACCACCCTTCTCTGGCTTCCACATGAACTGCACCTTAAACATCAACCGTTCACACATGTCATGACACAAACAAACGTTTAAATACCGTAAATCACTTTTTGGACTGCGATCACTTTTTGGCACAACATCGGCTCTGATAACATTTAAAGCGCATTGAAAAACTATTCTTTAATGCTAAAAGTCCATTATCAATTGTAATTATTTATTTATTAATTTAAATTTCAGATATCGATCTTCATATTTGTAAACTGGTGAATTAATGATTTTTTAAAGAATTAAAACGACAAAGTTTGGCAATATATTTTTTTAAAAAAAGGATGAATAAAACAGTAAAATAAAATGAGAAATATATATATATATTTAAAAACTATGATAATTAGACGAACTTTATTTTAAATAAATAAAATTGATTTTCGGTGACACTGGGAGTCATGGTGATGATGACGTGTTTGAGTGCAGTTATAAAAGCAGGAGGCAAAATTGGAATTCGGGTTTCACGTTTAAGCGCAAACAGGAGCTTTTTCCCACTAGTGCTGTGAAAACTCGGATTTTTCAAACTACAGCTGTTTGAAAATCTTCAAGAAGGATTTGCAAAATGACTTCTACAAACTTCAGTCGCGAGATGCACCTGCTCTCCCTTTTCATTGAGGAGGTGATAGATCAACGCTATGGTGAGTACAGCAGGCTAATATGTCAGAGTGCTAGCAAACAAATACAACTTAAATTTTTGTCTTTTATTGTTTGGAAGTAGGACTTCATGAGTGTTAACATTTAGGATGAGATGTTTCATACTTGACTAACATCAATTTTAACATGTGCCAGTACACTATAAAGATGGCGCCATTTTTTTTTTTAATTGCTGAAAAAAAAAACAATTGAATGCACGCGCCCTGGAAACGCCATTGGAGGACGCTGACGTCAGCGCGCGGGCCCGTTTTTGCATGTAGAGGGTTTGAGTTAACATGTTTGGGCTGCTGGCGCTGAGTTATACGTGAAAGTTTCATAGATTGTGAATGTGTAAAGCTGGAGAATGGAGTTTTAAAAGTTCACAGAGTCGCTAGCTGAGTTTGGGATTGAAACAGTGTGTGCCTGCAATAAGGAGGTGTGAGGTTTCTCACCTAAATGTAGCTGCTTTATTCTCAAAATATCGATGCTCAACTAATATGACGATATTACTCCTTAATGTGAATGCGTATTAAAACCTCAGTGAAAGTCCATGCAGCCTTACACCACATGAAAACTTTTACCACGTGAAAAATGTGAAGGCTTTCATAAACAATGAGTTCTGCTGGGAGCTTCTTACTGTTTGTGTGTGGAATAGCTTATGATGATGTAAAGCCATGTCTGGACAATTTAAATTCAGGCTTTAACTTGTGTGATCACATGATTAACGTAGACGCACGCTTTGCTTTCTCGTAGCTGAGCTGGTGAGTCCAATCACTGCACCTCAGATGGTCGTCCTTAACTTGAGGAACCGTGAACTGAGCAGCAGCCAACTGGACTCCATGTCCCACCTGGTCCTCACTCTTTACCATAACCTGGTGACTGGGTCCAAGGACTTTCCTTACATACCTTTTAAAGGATTGTTCCACCGGGACCAGGTGACGACACCATTTGTCCATGTGAGGCAGAGCCAAAGAGAGAACACCACTCCTTCTCCTCCTAACGACTCATCAGCTGGCATGATGCTGCCGCCTGCGGGCTCCAGCTCTCATCCACGCTTCCTGACTCCAGTTCTTCCAGAGAAAGCGGATCTTGCTGTGCTGAAGGCAGATCGGAGGAACTGTGTCCGCACCCTGACTGTCGACGGCCTCCCCGTCACCAGAGTCATCTCCACTGTTTACCGAACAGAGGACACTGAGATGACGAACCGCTGGAGAATAACAGACTACAGCGTGGACGGCACAGTTCTCACTTCGGTGCTCTGCCGTTTCCTAAATATGTCGGCAAAGCGTGCTAAGAGGAAGGCTCCGGAGGAAGAGAGCAGCATCCGGAGCCCGACTCCAGCAAGGAAGCGCTTGAGATTATAATATACAGTGAAGCATGTCGAACGTCAGCAAGCCTGAACAAAGTGGTAAGTAGTAAATAGTGCTTAAGGTTGTTTCTAAAATAATGTCCTAAAATATTTGAAAATCGTAGAGGTTTTAACTTTTATTCTTTCTTTTCTGCCTCTTGTTTCTAAAAGTCAGGAAAAAGAGTCACGCTGCGAAGAAACATCACACAGAAGATTTTCCCTCAGTGAAATGGTAAATATATTCCTCTTGTTATGACGTTTGCTCACAATAACCATGAGTGTTCCTGAAGTGATTCACTCTCATTTGGTGTTATTTGATCCAAAGACAACTGAGGGTCTTCAGAGCAGCGTGAACGGGCGTCACCTGAGAGCAAGACAGTCCTCGCGCCTTTGTGGTTCCCTCCAGGTACTCCAGCTTCATCCCACAGTCCACAGAGATGCAGTTAGGTTGAATGTGAGTGTGAGTGGTTGTCTGTTTCTCTGTGTTAGACTGACCTGTCCAGGTTGTACCCCCGCCTCTGGCCCCATAACAGCTGGGATGGCTCCAATTTTGAATTGGTTAAGCAGAAGAAATGGATGGAAGGAGGATCCAAAGAGAAACATTGAAGGCCCTCTCACAAAAAAAGATAAGAACTCATTTTACACATTGTTGAAACATCCTGAAAGTTATTTGTTGTGTTTAGAAACTTGTTGAACTGTCATTAGAGTTTGTTTCGACTTGTTGTTCATTTGTTATTCGGTTCAGCTGTGTTTCTATGTGTCCTTAGTTCCCATAATCAGCCTCCTGTGTGTAAATATTGTGTCAGTCTCCCTTTGTCTCTCCCTAGTGTTAGTCGCGGTCCCCTCGTGTTTCATTGCCTCAGTAGTTCTGTTTCCTATAGTTTTTCCCCAGTATAGGTTTTGGTTTGACTTTTTCAGTTCCCTTTGTCAGTCTTTGTATTTGGTATTTCCTCATCAGTCTCATCACTTTCCTCTGCAGAGAGAAAACAATAAAAAGACCTGAAGAGACGTCTATGCAAACGCTCTCATTGTGAAAGATAAGTATACATCCATCTAACCTGCGACTCTGTCACAACTCTGATCAGCAATTCTTTCAGCTTTGTCTGTTTTGATGATGTTATTAATTGTTATTATCCTTTATCCAGTTAACTTTCAGAGAGGAGCGGAGGGAGGAGCGAAGCCAGCGTGCTCTGTAAACTCTCATTAAAAAAAAGATAAGTATATATTGATTTTATATTATTATGACAGCTCCTCCTCAGTGAACACTTCCTCTAGTTGCTGAAATCATTTACTAATTTTTTTCTTCCCATTTCTCTTTTGTTTTTCAGAGAAAACAGAGAGGAGACAAGGTGACATTAAAACTTAAGACAGGACGGATTGAACCCTTTCTCGTAAAAAGATAAGTATTCACTCTGCTTTTAATCATAATATTGATAAAGATCTAAAATTCTGCTTACCTGGTTGATAAAGTTACTAAAATGATTCCCTCTTTACTGTCATTTGTCCTTTAGAGAGAAGATGAGGAGAGTGAACATCAGCAAGAATGAACAAAGTGGTAAGTAGTAAATAGTGTTTAAGGTTGTTTCTAAAATATCCCAAATATTAAAAAATCGTCGAGGTTTTAACTTTTATTCTTTCTTTTCTGCCTCTTGTTTCTAAATGTCAGGAAAAAGAGCCAAGATGAGAAGAAACTCCACACAGAAGATTTTCCCTCAGTAAAATGGTAAATATATTCATCTTGTTATGATGTTTGCTCACAATAACCAGGAGTGTTCCCGTTGTTCTGAAGTGATTCACTCTCATTTGGTGTTATTTGGTGTTTGTCTTTGAAAGGAGAGGAGCAGTAACGACACTGGGAGACAAACAACAGGATGATCCAAAGACAACTGAGAGTGTTCAGAGCAGCGTGAACGGCCGTCACCTGAGAGCAAGACAGTACTCGGGCCTTTGTGGTTCCCTCCAGGTACTCCAGCTTCATCCCACAGTCCAGAGAGATGCAGTTAGGTTGAATGTGAGTGTGAGTGGTTGTCTGTTTCTCTGTGTTAGACTGACCTGTCCAGGTTGTACCCCTGCCTCTGGCCCCATAACAGCTGGGATGGCTCCAATCTTGAATTGGATAAGCTGAAGAAATGAATGGAAGGAGGATCCAAAGAGAAACATCATAGGCCCTCTCACCAGCTTTCATTTATTAAATTTGTCTTTACTCAACGATTTCTGGTGTGTATTTGCGTTGATACTCAGACAACAGCTCCTCTTTCTGTTTGTGCTGGAAGATTCTGGCAAACACATATTACATATATAGATTGTTATGATATGACTCAGTTTCACATTTAATGCTATATGATAATGATAAGGTCCAGTTTAATAGTATTGCTAGTTTCTAATGAAATGAACACGTGATTTTCAGATCCAGCAAAGTGAATATTTTTCACTGTGGATAAATTACATGGAAACGTTTAATGAGTCATCAGCTATTTCACTACAAAGATGATGTGATTAAAGGTTCTCATACATGCAGGTCAGAAGTTTTGCTCCATCCTGGATGTTAATTGCTGATCAATGTTTACACATATCTGCACATTTCTAACAGCTCATTTCACAGGTCATCAGTCTCCTGACTGCATATGCAGAGTTTTATCATCACGTGTTCATGGCAGACAAACATAATTATGAATTCTTGTTTTAGTTCCATTCAGTCACTCAACATCAGGTGTCTTCTTGTCCTGAGCTGTGAGAACTACAGTGAGTTGCTTTCCTATTTAGCTTAGTATTAATAAACCAGGTCGTAGGTGGGCACCTGCATCAAGGAGTCAAGAAGCATATTTTATTGTTTAATGGTGAAAATAATGGATTGTTGTTCATTTGTTTAATGGAAAGACTGAAAGTGCTGAAAGTGCGGCCTGGTGTTGACTTACACTTATTTAAAGTGATGAAGTACCAACAGATACTAAAAGTCACAGCCTGAAACACGTCAACTGCTTTATTATTTCTAGTTTTAAATAAACTGTAAGAACAATGTGCAACAACAAAGAAAAAATCCCTTAAATAAAACAGTACCTAGTTCATATGTTTTAAGTTCTAACTACTAAATAAAATATAAAAAATATCAGAGAAATGCTTCAGTACTGTAAATTCATAGAGGTAGGTGCAATAAGGGAACATGATTTGCAAATCAGTCGAATAATTAAGTAGAATAATTTGTTCTGAAAACTGTAAAACTGTGTAAACTCTTTGGTAAAAACAGGAAGATGAATGATTGAAATCCAAACATTTGACTTTTGTTTTTCCTCAATACTCCATCCTCCTCTTAACATTTTTGTTTTCCAGCTTTTTTAGAGGGAAAATCATTTATTACATCACTGCAAGAAATCTGATGGCCAACTTTGTTGTTAATACTTGTTACTGTCAGCCCACTCAGTCTTTCCTGTTCTGTGGAAGGTCTGTGGTAGTTGTTTAAGTACACAGTGAAGGGCAGGTGATGCTGCCGTCTCCCTGTCAGCTGTGTCCTTCAGAAGTCTGGACTCGTGAGCGAACGTGCCAAATAAGAACTAGCAAGTATGCATGTACGATCTCTTTACTTGGTACTGAGAGATGCCATCTAAAGGAATCGACTCTGGACTAAAGCAGCGTTTTAACTGTTTCATTGTTAGCCCCACCCCCTAACTCTGATGGGTGAGGTTGACGGATTAAATAAATTCATCATGCAGTGCATCACAGTAAACATGGAAAAAAATAATAATTAATTTTTCCTAAAAATGAATGAGTTGGTTTTAAATTAATTAAAATTTTAATTATATATAATATAATTATAACTCAACATTTTTCTGGTTAGGTTCATTTGGACATCGAGCAGCAATAGGCTTCTTCACCACATCTAAAGGAGAATCACACTTTTGGCATAGAGGGAACCTTAACAGGTCTCCTGGCACTGCTGTTTCTTGCCATTAAGCAATATTTGCCATCACTGTTATTTTCTTTATCATTTTTAGTTCTGAGCGAGCTCTCAGTAGCTTAGGCAACTCATTTTTCTTATTTTGAAGTTTAACAGTTGCTTCTTGTCTCAGTTTTAACGCTGCACTAAGCTCACTGTCAGGAGGAGGATTCTTGGACCTTTGGCTCAGTTTGTGTACTTGCTTTGCAACATCATCCACTCTCCTTTCAAGCTTAGATGCCTCTCTCTGTTTTGTAGTCTGTATTGGAACAGGCTCATCATCATAGGAGGGTACATGAAAAATGGAGTGGGCATGTACAGCTGCTTTTGTAGAATGTTACGCAGAGAGGTGTCGTGAGGGAAACATCAGAACTGGTATGGCTGGAGGGCTAGGCACCAGCGCAGTATGCTCGCATTTTGATGTTGCTTGGAGTGCATCCACACCAGGGGTCTGTGATCTGTCTGAAGAATAAATTCTCTTCCAAGGAAATAATATTTCAACGAATCAATTGCCCACTTGATTGCCAGTCCTTTTTCTACTGTTGAATATTTTGTCTCCCTGTCAAACAGCTTTTTACTTAAGAAAAGCATCGGTTTTTCTTCACCAGCTTCTCCCTGAGCCAGTACTGCTCCAAGTCCAACATTAGAGGCATCTAATGTACAACAAATGGTTTGGAAAAATCAGGGCTTTGCAAAACAGGGGCTTCAGAGATCTGTCTCTTTAAAGATTGGAAGGCATGTTCACAGTCATCATTCCACATCACTTTAGAAGTGTGTTTTCTCGTGAGATCTGTAAGAGGGGCTGCCAAGGTTGAGAAATGGGGAATAAACCTCCGAATAAACCTCTGTGCTTTTGCAGCGTTTTTCTTTTTGCAGCATTTTTCTTTTTGCAAGTGTTTTCTGAAGTTGCAGTCCGTTTGGCCTCTCAGGGCCACCGTAGAATACTCATAATACACAGTAAAGATTGGACAGCTACTGTGTGCGTGTGTGTATGTGTGTGTGTGTGTGTGTGCGTGCCCATTCTTTTTCTCTGCCACTAGATGGTGATGATGTTCATACTTTGTGACTTTTGACTTGTTTCACAAACCAAAGCCAATTTCAGGAGTCATTCCACTTTCTTCAGTTCAGGAGGCTCATGAGACAGTGAAAGGAACCAAACACTTAATATAACAGGTTCATTCCAGCTTCTAGGCAGTTTTATCAATAAAATGCTTGTATTCTGCTAATGTTTGCTGATCGTTCCTTAAAGGTCCCACAACAGCACACGATCCTTCATTTTCTAAAGAATAAGTAAAACACAATCTAAAAATGGAACTATGTTTACTGTCTCAGCTGCTTTCTAACGCTTTCAAACAGCAAGACTTGGTTCACTGCATTTTTATCTTTAAGAGAAAACATTTAGGGAATAGTGCTGTGTTGACTCGCTCTTGAACAAACTATAAACCATCCACTTTCCAAGAATAGCTCAATTTGATCATTGTTCTGCACGAGTCGATAATCTGAAGCACTCATGCCTCATATGGACAGATATTTCTGAAAGGAGACAGGAAAGACAGGAACCTATGCCATCAACAAAATTATACCATACCATAAAATAAAAAGAAAAAAACACAGCCTCATATCTTGATATTGCCTGTTCTATCAGATCCAGGACGGGTGCACTATGAAGGAAAAAATATGTATTGATGGGGATAGTTTTAGTGTCAGATGAAAGCGATACTGTCCAAAGCTTCAGCATTAACATAATACATAATACATCTACCCATCATAATACACTCATCACCAAAAGGAAATGACTGTGATTAGACTGGATGTGACTTGAATGAAAACTGTGTTGCTTGTTCCATTCTGGTAGATGCAGCGTTTTTTGTTTATTTGTTTGAGAACAGCAAAATACAAATACAGTATAATTTTACAAGTGCGAGAGTTTCCAGCGTTTCAGAGACATATATAAAAAAAGAGAGACATCCCACCGATCTCAAACCGCAGCGTAAAGCTCCACCCACCCGGTGCGCTCTTATTAAAGAATCGAGCACACCCACAAGTCTTCCTGTTTCGGGGAAGTCGCTGTGTGGGCCGAAGCGCTTCGTGTTTGCAGAATATTCTCCACGTATTTACAAGACAGGACTCCAGTGAAGCGACACAGCTCTTACAGTCTGTTCTTAGAGGTAAGTTCCCAGTGTTCGTTTGTTTAAGCAGGTCATCAGCTCACTGACATGACAACTTTAACATGTATGACAACAATCCGGGTGCTGTCACAGTGAAGTTCTACGAGCTGTGTTTCTGTTATAAAATGAAATAGATCCATGTGGTGATGAGACATTTGTGCTGTTTTTAAACTCCGACCACAGGAAAGTGAAAGTCATGGTTGGAGGGGCGTGGCACTGGTCGCACTGTCAGCCGTATCCATAAGAAGTGATCATGACTATCACCACCATCACCAGCACTATGTCCAATCTAGTACCTATCTAGCAGTCTAGCATTATCAGGGACTACAACATCTAGTCCTTTTACTGAATCAGAATTACTACTAATGAGACTAATCCATCGATTCGTTCATCTCTTCTCTCCCGCTTATCCAATTCAGGTTATGACACCTCGCAGGTTTGTCGCAGGGCTGCAGATAATCACTGACACTGACTAACCTAACCCCACTAACTGGTTGTCTTCTTGTGGGAGGAAGCTGTTGAGAACCCACACAGACAGGAGAGAATGCAAACTCAATCACAAGGGCCCTGGCCAGGTGGTGGATTCAAACCTAGGACATTCTTCCTGTGAGGATAGTAGTAATAATAGTAATAATATTATTATATGAATAGTAAAGATAACCACATTCATTGATGTGATTACATTATCTGATGAGTTTCACGGGGAAGATTGTACAGCAGATATAAAAGTGTTTGCATCACCTTTTCCTTAAATGTTTTTGTTTCACAGGTGCGATGATGAACTGTTGTGGTCTGCTAACATTCGAGAAAGAACCAGGTACTGATAGAAAATAAAGAGACTGTATTCACCAGAACCTCACTTCATTATTAAAATCTTCATGTATACTTATTTCTTATAACAGTTTCATGTGGCTAAAATGTAACATTTTTCACTAGAATATATGAGCTGTGTTTGTATCACAATTCTGTTTGTCTGTCAGTTCCTCTGAAGAGCATTGAGGTGGAGCTGGAGGTGAGGGACCATGTGGCTACAGTGGTCTCCACTCTGAACTACGAGAACAAGGAGGACAAACCATTAGAGGCTGTTTTTGTCTTCCCTCTGCCTGGAGATGCTGCTGTCTGTCATTTCAGCGCTCAGATTGGACAGACACAGATTGTAGCTGAGGTGAAGGAGAAACAGAAGGTGAGCTGGACAGTAAATATAACCTGATTATAAGTGAGCTTCAAAGTAAACACAGTGAATGTCACTGACATGTGTCACCTGTGCTTCAGGCTCGTGAGGAGTATGATGATGCTCTGAGCTCCGGTAAGCAGGCCTTCCTATTGGAGGAGAGTGATCAGAGTCCAGATATATTCTCTCTACGTGTGGGCAGTCTGCCTCCAGGAGAGAGCGCCTCCATCAGGTTGGAGTACGTCACTGAGCTGGCTGTGCAGGCTGATGATGGTCTGAGGTTCTGTCTGCCTGCTGTGCTCAACCCTCGATACCAACCTCAGGGTAGGACAACTTCAGAATACTTGGACCAGAAATGCTTCAGTGACACTTTTGAAAATGAAAAACCACAACACCAACGAGTCATGGCAGATGGCTGAAACTGGTTCTGTTGGAGGTTTTCTGTTGAAAGTCCGTTTTTCATTCTCACTGTTGCCAAATTATTGCTCATATTGGGTCATGTTGGGGTTTCTCTGTATTATTGCAGCATTTAGAGTATAAAACACTTTGAGGTAACTGTTTTGAGGTTCTTAGTAACGTATCCTAAAGGATTTCAGTGTAAGCAGCCTCATTAATTACAGTATATTTTACCTGATGCTGTGTGCAGGTAGTGAAGGTGCAGGTGTCCAGGTGACTTCTGTTCCAGCCTCTCTGGTGCCCTACAGTCTGTCTTTTTCTGCCCGAGTGTCCTCTCCTCGTCCAGTCTCTAAAGTAGAGTCCAACTGTTCCCTGGACCCTCTGCAGTACCTCAACACTGATCAAACCCAGGCCACGGTAGGTAGAGTGCTGATGTGTCTGCTGTGTGTGGTTGTTACTTATTACCGAGGAATAAATATGAATGTATTTGTGGTGTGCAGGTCAAGCTGGCTGCAGGACACAAGTTTGACAGAGATGTTGAACTGCTGATTTATTACAAAGACGCCCACCAGCCCACTGCTGTGGTGGAGGCAGGACAGACCTCTGCTGAGCCAGGTGAGTAACATTAGTGTTGTTATTAGCTTTTTAGTAAAAAAATATCATTATCCATATTCTTCAGCTCAAGAGTTATATTTGTGATCAGAAACATACACTGGTTGTGGGCGTGACTGTCATGGTAATTTCGGACTTTTAATGATCTTTGAACTGGGGTTTTTTCCAGAGTGGATTTATTGTCCAGCATAGATCTTTAATGAATTTGAAAAATAAGAATTGTTAAGCTTGCATAAGTTTGAATGTATTTTGGATTTTCTCTAATTCATTCATTCAAGTTTAAAGTTTACAGTGGTCTAAAAAAGTGTTTGCCCTCTTCCTGATTTCCCTTTTTTTTTTTTTTTTTTTTTTTAGATTGTTTAGATTGTCACACTTTCAGGTCATCAAATTAATTGAAATATTAGACAAAGACAACAGAAGTAAACAAAAAATATAGTTTCTAAATGAACGTGTTTTATATGAAAGGGAAAAAAACCCAAACCTACATCGCCTTGTGTGATAAAGTGATTGACTGACTTTTTAAGGTCATGTCACGGCATCTCAATCAGATTTAGGTCAGGACTTTGACTAGGCCGCTCCAAAGTCTTTTTTTTTCCTTAAGCCATTCACAGGTAGACTTGTTGTTGTGTTTTGGATCATTGTCCAGCTTGAGGTCACGAACACATATCCAGACGTTCTCCTTCAGGATGTTTTAGTAGAATTCATGGTTCCATTTACCACAGTGAGCCTTTGTCTTGTTTTTTGTCAGCAGTGGGGTTTTTTATTTTTTTATTGTTGAATCATGAACTCTGACCTTAACTGAGACATGAGACAACTATGATTTCAGGAAGGGGACAAACACTCTTTCATACCACTGTACATACAGCTTAATTACATACAATCACTTAAATCTTTTACTGAGTGGTGCTTAAGGTTCTGCAATTTCTTTAAACTTGACAAAGCCAAGGCCTGTTAACTTCTCATTTGTGATCATGATTGACTACAACTGGTACAGACATGGAAAAAAAAATTTTTGGGATCCTTTGGTCAATGAAAGAAAAAAACTCACAATGGTCACAGAAATAACTTTAATCTGACAAAAGTAATAATAAATAAAAATTCTATAAATCTTAACCAATGAAAGTAAGACATTGCTTTTCAACCATGCTTCAACTGAATTATTTAAAAAATAAATTCATGAAACAGGCCTGGACAAAAATGACAGTACCCCTAGAAAAGAATGAAAATAACGTGACCAAAGGGACATGTTAATCCAAGGTGTGTCCACTAATCAGCATCACAGACGTCTACAATCTTGTAATCAGTGAGTGGGCCTATATGTAGGACTCCAGGTAGTCACTGTGTTGTTTGGTGACATGGTGTGTACCACACTCAACATGGACCAGAGGAAGCAAAGAGTTGTCTCAGGAGATTAGAAAGAAAATCATAGACAAGCATCTTAAAGGTAAAGGCTATAAGACCATCTCCAAGCAGCTAGATGCTCCTGTGACTATAGTTGCACATGTCATTCAGAAATTTAGGATCCATGGGACTGTAGCCAGCCTCCCTGGATGTGGCCACAGGAGGAAAATTAATGACAACTCAAAGAGACGGATAATCCGAATGGTAACAAAAGAGCCCAGAAAGACTTCTAAAGAGATCCAAGCTGAACTTCATGCTCAAGGAACATCAGTGTCAGACTGCACCATCCGTCTTTGTTTGAGCCAAAGTGGACTACATGGGATACGACTGAGGAGGACACCATTGTTGAAAACAAATCATAAAAAAGCCAGACTGGAATATGCCAAACTACATGTTGACAAGCCACAAAGTTTCTGGGAGAATTTCCTGTGGATAGATGAGACAAAAATTGAACTTTTTGCCAAGGCACATCAGCTCTATGTTCACAGACGGAAAAATGAAGCATATCAAGAAGAGAACACTGTCCCAACTGTGAAAGATGGGGGAGGCTCGGTTATGTTCTGGGGCTGCTTTGCTGCATCTGGCACAGGGTGTCCTGAATCTGTGCAGGGTACAATGATATCTCGTGACTATCAATGGATTCTAGGGAGAAATGTGCTGGCCAGTGTCAGAAAGCTTGGTCTCAGTCGCAGGTCATGGGTCTTACAACAGGACAATGACCCAAAAGACACAGCTAAAAACACCCAAGAATGGCTAAGAGGAAAACATTGGACTATTTTAAAGTGGCCTTCTACGAGCCCTGACCTCAATCCTATTGAGCATCTTTGGAAGGAGCTGAAACATGCCGTCAGGAAAAGGCGCCCTTCAAACCAGAAACAACTGGAGCCGTTTGCTGAGGAGTGGGCCAAAATACCTGCTGAGAGGTGCAGAAGTCTCACTGACAGTTACAGGAATCGTTTGATTGCAGTGATTGCCTCAAAAGGTTGTTCAACAAAATATTAAGTTGTGGGTACCATCATTTTTGTAAATAATTCAGCTGATGCATGGTTGAAAAGCAATGTCTGACTTTCATTGGTTAGGATTTATAGATTTTTTATTTATTATTACTTTTGTCAGATATAAGTTATTTCTGTGACCATTGTGAGTTTTTCTTTCATTGACCAAAGGGTAGCAACAATTTTGTTCACGTCTGTAGTTACTCTTTCTCATCAAGTTATTTGTTGCGACACCACTCATTGGCCTGACCAATAATCATAACAATGGGAAAAAAATCAAAGAAAGTCAGTGAAAATCTAAGGAGGAGAATTTTAGATTTGCATAAACGAAACACCTGCAAATTCTAGGTTCAAACAACTGCATGTATGTAAAAGTTTTTTTGGATGTGTCACCACTTTAATAAGTTCGAAGAAAGACCCAAACTCTTAATTTTAAGAAATTAGTTGAGATCTGCAGGAACAACCCAAGTATCACTAATTCTCAATTGTAACATAAACTTTACATTTCTGGAACAAAAAAAAAAAGCTCCTTACATTTGACTTAAATTTGCAGGAGTGAAGGAGAGGCTTTCAAATATAAGAACAATGTACCAGCTGTCAAGCATTGTGGTGGGAACATCATGCTTAAACTGGTCATATCTGAGCCTGTTTGCATAATTTTGACCCTGTGTGAATTAGAAAAAGTCAAAAATAATGTCACCAAAGATGACTGCATTCTCATTTTACCCTCAAACCCCCCCCAGAGAAGTCAAAAGCCAAATGACAATCATTTACATGATAAGTGAATATAAACCACAACTACAAACATGGTGGTGTCATGTGAAGGCTGTGTGCAGGCAGGATAGGAGGAATGATGGACCCAAAAGTTCAGACTTTAAAAACAAAGATTTATTACTAAATGACAAAAACAGAAAATTGGCTAAACTGGGAATACAGAAACTAAACTGGCAGGCAGACGGACGGAACACACAGCATGGGATAATGGAGAAAACACAGGGCTTGAATACAGGGGGCAATCAGGGAATGGAAGACAGGAGGGAGAGACACAGCTGGGACAAAACCAGACACATTAACATAAGACACGGACCTTCAAAGTAAAACAGGAAACCCTGACTGAACTTACAGACTACCAAGCTGACACTGCAACAGAGGGAACACATAGATGTGGGCAGACACAGACTGGTCACAGAACAGAGGGAGTCTGGAACCAAAGCTTAAGACTACAAAATCACAAACCAAGATGAACTGGAGGAATAGAAATGTAAAACAGAAACCAAAACCCTCACAGTCGTAAACCAAGACGAGAACACAAAATAAAGGTGCAATACTGAAAACACTGTTAGGTACCCCAACAGTTGGAATATATAACAAATTGTAAACTTGACATTTTTCTGTCCTTTCATGTGTTTCAGACTCTCTGATGGGTGATCCAATGGTGATGGTGAGTCTGTACCCTGAGTTCCCCCAGTCTGTGATGTCTTCAAAGGCTTCATGTGGAGAGTTTGTGTTCTTAGTGGATCGATCTGGAAGTATGGACTGTGCTACCAATAACAGTGAGCAGCGGGAATCTCGGATCAGCAGTGCCAGGGTATTTATGATGTGGTGGTAGAGTTATAAAACCTTTCCTCTCACACAGTGGCCTTACCATCTTCTCCCTCTTTCCTGAAGGACACTCTGCTCCTCCTGTTGAAGAGCTTACCAATGGGCTGCTATTTCAACATTTACAGTTTTGGGTCCAGTTATGAACACATCTTCCCGTGAGTGATTCAGTCCATAAAACTGTGCTTCAGTCTATAATGTCACTTGTGTGTAAAGTGTGTAATAAGATATCTGCCCTAGTTACACCAGATAATGCATTTCTAGAATACTTACAGCTCATTTAGGTAAGCTGCTGTTATGTTATGGTTCTCACAGGCAGTTTTGAAAATGCATGAGTGAAACTCATTAAATTACAATGTAGAATTTGGCAGTGCTAAACAGCCATCAATCACTTATTGTCAAGGTTTGCTGTGTGGCAGGTAGTGGTTGGACCCAAACGCAGGACTCTAAGATGGAGTATTTAACTTGAAGGCAGCAGCTTTTATTCACTGGCAAAAGCAAACTGAGAAACACAAAATATGAGCACTAGAAATAAAACAAAAACTCAAACTAGGAAGAATGACCTAAACTGGGAGTGCATAACAAACATGACACACAGCTTATGCGGAGGAAATGACAACTAACAGAGAAAAATACAGGGCTTATATACACCGGGCAGTAACGAGGGAACGGGAAAACAGGAGGGAAGCACAGCTGGGGCTAATCCGACATAACAAGACACAGGAAGCAAAGCAGGATACACTGACATAGGACACGGACTAAACACGGCAGGAAAAAGGAAACACGGCACATAAGCAAAGACACAGACTCAGAGACACGAGCTTCACACAGAGACATGACTGACTCTGTAACAAAGGGAACATGGAGACAAGGGTGATTAGACATGCGACTGGGGACTAGGACAGGCACAGAGAAAACATGGGGGCAGAGACTAAACACAGACCAAGAAACATACAAAGTGAGGAAGAACTAAGATCACTAAGCACAAAGGAAAGATAACCAAAACCAGGAATAACAATCAAAGAATATTAAACCAAGAGCTGAAACACAAACACTGGGTCAGAGAGCCAGTACTGTGACACTTATGTGTATCTCATGGCAGTAAGAGTGTGGAGTACAGCCAGAAGACCATGGAGGAGGCTCTGAAGAAAGTTGAGGAGATGAAGGCTGATCTTGGAGGAACGGAGATCCTGGAGCCCCTCAAACATATTTACAGCCAGCCCTGCATTCAAAATCAGCCCAGACAGGTAACACACACACGCACACACACACACACAGTGTGTGAGTTTATATTAATAAACTCATAGGTAAATTAAATAACACTGATTATGTATTCACCATGATATCTGCAGCCATTGTTGGGTGTTCCTGGTCTGCCACAAAGCAAATATGGTTGAAATATGGTCTCCAAATTTGACAGATCTCGATCCAATTGAGCATTTGTGGGACAAACAAGTCCGATCCACAGAGGCGCGACCTCCTTAAAGGATCTTAAAGATCTCACAAGTCACCTTCATGGATCTAGTGGACTCAATGCCTTGATGGGTCAGGGCTATAATGGTAGAAAAAAGAGGGACCAGCACTATATTAGGCAGGTGGTCATAATGTCATGTCTGACTGGTGTATATGTGTTACTTTTGTCATGGTCCTGGGTCGGTGACCCAGCGCTTTCAGTTTATTATCATTTTCTAGTTTATTATGATGATGTTGATTATTATTGTTTGAGTTCTATGTGTTATATTCAGTCTGCCTTTGAGTCTGCGTCTGTGTCTCTGTTTGTCTATCGTGTGTCACCCCGCCTGTTTGTGAAGCTGTCTGTTTAGTTCTGTCTTGTTTGGTTCCTCGTGTCTGAGTTTCCTGTTTTATTGTGAAGGTCTCTGTCTGATGTGAGTATGTTCAGTTTACATTTCCCCTGTCCCGTCAGCCCTGATTCCTCCCAGCTGTGTTGCCCTCCTGTGTGCCATTTCCTGATTACCTGGTGTGTGTATTTATAGTTGGTGTCTGCCTGTGCTTCTCGTCGCGTCGTCTGTGTTCATTTGTGTATCTGCCGTGTATTTAATGTCATTCCGTGTTTCTCCGCGTCTCTCTGCTCCTCGCTCCATGTCCTCCTTTTGTATTAGCTTTTCCAGTTTAGGTTTATGTTCTGTTCTGCCCACACCTTGGTTATTTGTGCACTGTAAATAAAACCCACTTGCACCTCCGCCACTGTCTGCTTTTGGATCCTCCTTCCTCCCCTCCACACGACTGCCGCCCCAGCCGTGACAACTTTTAGCTTGTGTAATTTGACCTTACATTTAATTTCTGCCCTCTAGCTGTTTGTCTTTACTGATGGAGAGGTGGGGAACACCAAAGAAGTGATTGATCTGGTGAAGAAGAACTCAGGTTCTCACAGGTGAAACAGCAAAATGATGATGACATGTGCTGCGTACCAAACCTGTGTGTCTTAAAAACAGCTGTTGTGTTGCAGGTGTTTCTCTTTTGGGATTGGGGAAGGGGCCAGCTCTGCTCTCATCAATGGGATGGCCAAGGAAGGAGGAGGTCACGCTCAGTTCATCACAGGGGCTGACAGGATGCAACCAAAAGTAAGACAATAAATCATAATAACAATTATTAAAAAGGCAATATGATGTTATTAGAGATGGATTGATCCGATATTACGTATCGGTATCTGTCCGATACTGACCTAAATTACTGGATTGGATATCGGAGAGAAATAAAAAATGTAATCTGATCCGAAGTATCACAAAATCACCTCACAAAACGCGCTACTTGGCGTAACCCAGCTCGGCGCATCGGAGCAGTATGTGTCACGTGATAGAGCGGCTGTTGTCTGCGAGACCTGTCAGCGGTCTGTTGGAGCCTCGCTATGCTTCCTAATCGCAGCAGTTCATCTCGGCGAAAACTATCCCAGAGAAGTAAAGCAAGTGTGTAAGTTCATCCCTGAATGTTTGCATAGTATTTTCACGTTAAACTTAACAACTGATATATTGAGCCACAGCTGGACTGGTTCCATATTGAGGTGAAAAGGAAGCGATTTGTCCCGTACTTCAGCTAGAATTAAAAAATAGACACAAAGCTGGAGTTATTCTGTCTTTGCTGCGCAGTTGCATCTACTTCTCTCATTCACTCCCCCTTCCTCTCCTGTTATTACTTCAAACATGAAACTGATCAATGATCAGCTGATCGGCTTTTCTACCGCAAGTCCCGTCTTTCTTGTTTGTTTATCGCCCACTTTGTGCTAGAAAGAGGAGACCAGCGGATAAACAACAGCAGCACGTTTAAGCGTAATAAGCTGTTGTTAAAATTTTTTTAATATTACTTTCTAGTATCAGCTGATGTTTGCTTGAGCCACAGCTGTAAAAGCTGCTGGTCATGATATCCGTTTGGTTATCTGGTGAGAGGGAAACATGAAGATGAAACCAGGAGATGTCCTTACTGAATCATCAGAGCTGAACAGGTGATGGAGAAACAGGTTTACCTTTTAGGTGACATGAATGAGTTGAAGGGAAGGGAAGGGGGGCACAAAGAAATATTTTTCTTTGTTATGTCATTTAAAAACTTTGAATAAATAATTATCTGAATCTTACAACAAAAGTGGTCATCTGATTAAATGTATAGAAATCCATTATTGTATATAGTAACTATTAAGTCTAATATACCCTAGTAAGCTATACTACCTTTTCCTTTGGGAAGGTACCATCTGTGCAGTCTGCAATTCTGTTGAAGAAAGATGTTGAATCTATTTAATTATTGTAGAAAAATAATTGATTTCTGTGCAGTTGTTTTACACTTGCATTAAATTAAAGTTGATTACATCGATTAAGGGCAGGGGGTGGTTCCCTAGTATTTTTTGCTGGGAGTTGGCAACCCTATTAGTTAGGTAGGTAAGTACTCTTTAAAATACCAGAATAGGGAGGATGGTGTAGGTTTAAGTTTATTAGATTGATCAGTGTTGCTGAACTATGAAATATTTAGGGTGCAGTGTATTTTTTGCACACAGGTATAACAGAATAGCTTCAGTCTCTTGTTTTTTAAAACTTGAGTATGAACTTATACAAAATGCAGCAAGATATTTATAAAAAAAACTGTTTTATTGATTACAAAATACGCTATATCGGATTCAAATTGGTATCGGCAGATATCCAAATTTATGATATTGGAATCGGTATCGGACATTAAAAAGTGGTATCATGCCATCTCTAGATGTTATTATTTGGACAGAAGACATAATTTCAAATAAACATAAATGCATAATTGTTTTCTAATTCTTGTTGTTGTCAGGTGATGCAGTCACTGCGATTTGCTCTGCAGCCAGCTGTGGTCGACATCTCAGTCACATGGGATTTACCAAAGGAAGTGTCTGTCACTGTCCTCTCTCCACCGATCACAACACTTTTCCAGGGTCAGAGGTCACTGATTTATTCCCAGCTCACTGGACAGGTAGGAGCAGCAGCCTCTCATGTTGTTGTTTAGGTATTTGATGACAGTAATTAACGTGACTTCTAACACTGTAATTCTGTGTCAGAGCTCAGAGGCAGCAGAGGGCTGTGTGACGCTGAAGTACAGCCTGGCAGGTCATCGCTCTGAGAACCAGCTGCACTTCAGTCTCAGACCTGCAGAGGACACTGGGTACAACATGTTTAATGCAGAGGACAGTGCTCTGTGGGTCATGACCATGAATTGAAACTAAATGCAGCAGGGGTGTGTGGTTGGTAGGATGGAGAGGTGGAGCAGAATGGTTTCAGGTGCTGTGCCACTTGTGAAGAGCAGCACAGCTCTGCTGATTAACCTCTCTCCTCATGTAGTTGGTGCATGGCTGAAGGCGAGAGTTCAGGGTGTCACAAACTACTGGTTTTCTGATTTTCATGAGCTAAAATCATCAAAGCTAAAGCAAAAAGGGCTTGAAATATTTACTCTGAACTTTTTCAAGATATCTTTATGGTTATAGATATTCTAGCATATGCTCCAATGGAACCACTGTTCTTGGGGGGAGATTTTAGTAAATGTCCTTTGACTGAGTGAATAACTTCCAGTATCCAACAAGATGAGAACAAATGTAAACATACGGCACTATCAGAGGAGCTAATCGTTGGTTTTTTTTTTGTCAGATCACTGTACGATTCACTTGGTCCCCACTTATTAATCAGCCATAAAGAAAGATAAACTGAGTTGTTCCAGTCTGGACTCTAAACTGCAACTGAGGGACTGCTTTGACTGCATCAGATGCTGCCTTTTTACATGTTCCTCACTGTGTGACCCCGAAGAGGACACAGTGGTGTTAAAAACAGTAAAATGACTGGTAAACTAATATACTATAATAACACAGTAACACTGTGTGTTTTCCTTCTTATCTGCAGACTAACAGTCCACAGGTTGGGTGCTCGCACTCTGATTCGTTCCCTGGAGATGGAGGAGAGAGAGCACAGAGGACAGCAAGGTGGAGGAGTGAAGGAGAAGGTGGTGCAGCTCAGTGTCCAATCAGGAGTGAGCAGTTCTTTCACTGCCTTCATTGCTGTCAACATAGACAACGGAGAGGCGATCCAAGGACCTCTTGTGCAGAGAAATATTCCAACAGCACGTGAGTTTTTTTCATTGTCAGGGATTTTAACAGCTAGTCCTTTTACTGGATCAGAATAACAATGAGAAACCCCGTCCAGTTTATTTTTTAAAAAGCAAAACTAAAACTGTCACCAACATCTGAAGCTAAAAATAGCTGAGCATCAACGAAAGGAATACTATTATGATGCTATGAGGAGAATATCAGAGTTAGTCCGAGGAACACCAAAGCGCAACTTATTGGTGAACAAGTTAATGAAGCAGTAGGTGCCTACGGGCTACTGTGTTCTCCACAGAGCATTAGAAAGTAAAAAGCTGAATGGAAGTACAACACACATCTGCCGGTCTATGATATCGTGTCTTTTTCATCCTATATAGGGGCAATGAAATGCTTGTTATCATCAGCAGCATATAGAAAACGTAAGTACAAACCTGAATGAATGGCAGTGGAAACTATTTTTTGCATGGAGGCATGCTTATGTCTCTGAGATTTAATAGATTTATATTGTACATATAGGTGTGAATGACATCACCACAATGGTAATGTAAAGTGCAGAGAGACACAAAAGGGCAGTGTGTTTTCAGCAATCTTTTTTTTAAATTAGGTTTTTATTATTTTGAATTTTGATGCATGCTTAATCATCCAGATAAAGAAATCCCAGAAAGCTCATTGACCTCATACCGCAGGTGATACCCAGTAGAAGCTACACAAAGTCTGTAGGGTTCAAAAAAGACACATAAACATGGTGTACCTTTAAGACCCACTATCTGTATGATCAACTCAGCCTCATAGTTTCTGGCTTTGGTCTTCAACAAATTGTTAGTCAGCCCTAAACACCACAGCCACACCACATCCAGAACTCCTTGGATTTTGTTTAAGGTGAAAGATGTCATTATGGATTCGCATACAAGGGTCAGTACTACAGGAAGAAACATGGGTTCCCACTTTCACCCACTGCAGCCCATTTTTATCTTGAGGAAGTGTAAAAGAAGTGTCTGTCATTCTACCCTGGAACACCACTGGGCCATTGGTATATGTGTGTGGGTGACACCTGGCTGAAAATCAAATCTTAGGGCAGCTAGCCTTACACTGAGATTTCCATCTGTAAAGACTGGGACCCAACACACTGTTACTGGGACCACTTTCAGGAGGGTTTGTTGAAGTTGCACAAATATCGTTTTTACAGTTCGGCAGCCCGTCCACCAACTTTCCAGTTGGCTTCTCTGGTCTCCGGCTTCACTATAAAAAGGAAAAGCCTCGTTAGGACAATCATCACCACCTGTCCCTCCAGCCTTCCTGGCACCGCTCCCTTGAGCTCACTGCCCCACCCCTCCCCTGCAGCTGCAGCTGAGCCACAGGCCACAGCTCTGCCACACCATCAGTAATGGGGGACTTTTAAAAATGGATGTGTACCATAACCCATCGCATATGGCTCAGTATTTATTTAGGCAGATGAAGAAGAGAGTGCTGACAAATGCTGACAAAAAAGTGTCAGGATTATTCTACCTAGTTAAAGATCATATAAAGCACTCAAAATTAATATTATAGATGGAAAAGTATAAACAGACATGCATGGTGAACAACATTCATTCTGTTTCTGCCCACCATTTTGGATGTGTTAAAGGGTTCATCCACAAAGTTCAGGTTAACAATGAAGTAAAACTGAGGCATCTGCTACTCAGCATATGCAAAGAGGTGTCAGCCTGCTCCAAGCAGGCATTATTGTACCAGTGGACACATCTGAATGGCTGAGTCCTCTAGTGGTGGCAAGAAAACATAAGGGCGACTTGAGACTTTGCGTGGATCTGGGGGAATTTAATAAAAGCGCAATAATGGACGCATTAAAGAAGAACACAATGCACGTTTGCATGCTTTTCTCAGGCCTCTGAAGGATGTTGATCCGCAGATCTATTCCAGTAAAAGTTCATTCGGGCAGACGCATATTCCATTCCTGGGACGTCATTTCAAAGAAGGGCTTGTGTCCTCACCCAGTCCACCTGACTGCCATCTCTGAAGCTCCTGCACCAAAGGACATGTCTGCACTTTGCTCCTTCCTTGATCGTGGTTCAGCAAATTTTTGCCAAACAGCGCAAGAGTAGTTGATCCACTTGAGAGCTTATTTGAACAAACTACAATGAACCGATGCAGCAAATGAAAGCTTCATTAAGCTGAAAGCAATGCTCCTCTTGGACCTCTTGTGCAGAGAAATCTTCCAACACCCTGTGAAGTTTTTTTTTTAAAGCAAACGCTAAAAGTGTCCCCCACAGCTCTGAAGATAAAGATCGCTGATCATAAATAAAAGGAATATTATCATGATTAGGACAACATCAGAGATGGTTCAAAGCACATTTCTAATGCACATGTCAGTAGCATTAGAAAGTTAAAAAGATCAATGGTAGTACAAGATACATCTATGCATGTCTATAGTGCAGAGCTGCACCGGAAAAGTCTGTTGCCAGGGCAGCTCTATAAATACTAACCTGTCCTGAACTCGTACTTTATCTCCTTTTTTCATCTAACAGTTTCATTAGATTGCTGTTCAGAATCCTATGTTACATATAAAGCATGTAAGTAAAAAGCTGAGTGAAAGGTGATGGAAACTGTGTGTGTGCATGGAGGTGTGCTTGTGTCCCTGAGATTTAACAGATTTAAACATCTTTCTGAGTGTGAGTGAAATCAGCACAATGAAAATGCTAAGAGCAAAAAAGCATAAAAGTGTACTGTGTTATACTATTACAGTCAGCAGGTTTTTGTTTTATTTTGCATATAAATTTTTTGATATAGTGAAGAGCAGAATATACTAGAGTCAGCTCAGTGGATCCTAAAGTATGACTCCTTAAAAGGGACGGCAGTTAAACAAAACGTGAGATTTACTACTAAACACATGATTCAAGGAATCAAAAGAAACTGAGGGGGAAAAAAACTAAATACTGTTGAACAATAGAACTAGGTAATCTGACAAATCTGACCCCCAAAAAGTGTAATGAGCAAGTGGTGTAAATACTGCAGTGACCAATTAGAAATGAGAGAACTGTAAAAGGAAAAAAGTCTTGAAATGACACAAGAGTTAGGAGATGAAAACAGAACAACCAGACTGAAAAGAGGAAGCTCTAAAACCCAATTGTAATATTTGCCTTTGTGTCATATCACCAAAATAACATCAACTTAGTGCTGTTATACTTCAAATACCAGAAAAATCTGACTCTTTCTTTTTTTTTGGCTTGACTTCATTGTAGGCGTAATGAAGAAGAGTGCTCCATTGCCCATAAGTAAGTAAAATTTGAATGACAAATCAACACACACACATACACAGCTATGCAAATGAAGGCACAGAAACAAAATATTTCTGTTTTAACTTGAAGTTTTATATATTAAATATTGTATGTAGTGTAGCTGCAGTACTTACCTTGGTAGACAGGATGTATGCTACATCAGTAAATGAAGAAAATCAGGTTCGTACAACATTTTGCAACATTTATAATTTAATTGAACATATTTACATTTTACATTTTTGTTATGAGTTTTGAGGCACCACATAATATCAGAATCCAGTATTTTAGATTATTTATTGTATACTACGAGTGTGCAACAAAAAGTGGGAGTAGAAGAAAAATTTATGTGTCAAAACTTTGATTACACTTATTCATAGAAGGATTTGACTGTGTTTACTACTTCCTACATTTACAACATTCAGGACTTCAGAGCTATAAAATAACACAAATAAGATTATGATATGTCAAAAGTCCAAATAAATGAAATTGTGTTTTACATTTTATGTAAACTATTTTACTTTTATTAGTTGGGGACATTATCTCCACTTGCCTTCTTAATGTATTTGGGAATATAATTTCTGAATGAGGGACAGGTCCTCGCAGGATGTAAAAACTAGACTGCTAAGATAAACCTAAAATACTGTTTGTAATATTTGTGTTGTATTTATATATCACCACAGTAATATTAACAATCTGTACTTTTGTTGTTATTTTAGCAAATTCTTGTTAAATGTTTTAACCCTAATTTATTTTTTTTAAACTCTTGACTTCACAGTTGGTACCTTCCAGAAGTTTAGTCAGTGGGGTAAGTATAAGTGAAAGCTGGATGGCAGAACAGCACATATGTTTAAAAATAAATGTAAACAAACCAACACATTTCTCTTTGGACTTATTTGAAATGTTGAAAGTAAAATGCTTCTTCGGTATTTCTGTTTGCCATTATTAACATATTAACAGAGAATATCTTAAAGTGGTGTGTGGTGGGGCGTGGTCTGCGGTGCCGTGCAGGGAGGGCGGACGCACCTGCACGGCATTCTTAATCACACCCGCCTAGTTAAAAACACGGGGACTCAGGGGTTGGTGTGTGTTGTGGTGTGACAAATATTGAATAAAATGGCTCAAACCTATGATCCCTGGACCCGCCCTGTCTCATTCACACCACATGGTGACTGAAGAAGGTTGAACTTTTACAACATTTTGATATATTCAGAATATTATTGAACACCACATAGACTTGAAAGACTACTTATAATGAACTGTAAGGTACTGCAGTAAAATCAGAATCCAGTAGCTTCATTTATATTTTGTTTTCAAATCATCTCGTCTTAACTGCTAAATCAAACATGTGGCAGACAGTGCTTGACGCAGGATGGACAAGTAATTGGAAAAGAACTAAGAGGAAAAAGCTTAAGACTAGAAAACAATGGAAATAGGCAATTGTGCAAATCGAGGATGGTGAGCAACTGGTAGAAATACTTCAGCAACCAATCAGACAACAGGATGCAGGCGAGGAGTGGTGAGGAAACTACTGGCAGACAAGTCAGGGAGGTGAGAGTAACAAATTGTATAATGACTGAAGAGTTAGGACATGAAAACAGAACAACCAGACTGAATGGAGGAAGATAGCAGACATTTTAAATACTATTTGCAGTATTTGTATTTTATCCAAATAAATTAGAAAAAGTCAGTCCATTAATTGTTCTCTTTAACAAATTCTTATGAAATATCTTGACTCCCTTTTCTTTCTTTCTTTTTTGTTTTTACTTCAGTTGGTGATCGTCGGCATAAAAGTAAGTAAAAAATTAAATGGAAGAACAACATATCTTTATCTTCATGCATTTTCAAAAGCACAGACGCAAACAAACACATTTCTGTTTTAACAATGGAACAATGCGGTTTTCGTCCTGGACCAGTGCTCTTTATCCTCTCAACGATACTTGAGTGTGCATGGGAGTTTGCCTAACCAATCTGCATGTGTTTTGTGGACTTGGAGAAGGCATTCGACCGTGTCCCTCTGAGTGTCG
This sequence comes from Neolamprologus brichardi, assembly GCF_056152115.1. NCBI lineage: Eukaryota > Metazoa > Chordata > Actinopteri > Cichliformes > Cichlidae > Neolamprologus > Neolamprologus brichardi. The sequence continues at coordinate 12,308,118 of NC_142117.1, read as the reverse complement.
TGTGCCTGTGGGGGGTGCTTTGGGAGTATGGGGTGTCTGGCCCATTATTACGGGCCATTCGATCCATATGAAACTGCTGCAAGAGCTTGCTCCTCATAGCCGGTAATAAGTTGGACTCGTTCCTGGTGGGTGATGGGCTCCACCAGGACTTCTTTTGTCACCGATTCTGTTCGTAAATTTTATGGACAGAATTTCTAGGCTTAGCCAAGTGGCGAAAGGCTTTCACTTGGGTGATGGCCTCCAGATCGCGCTGGAACGGTTCGTAGCCAAGAGTGAAGCGGTGGGAATGAGGATTAGCACCTCCAAATCTGAGGCCATGGTCCAATCTACATGTGGTTTGTGGACTGTTGGTTTGTGGACTGAAAATAAAAAAAAAACAGTATGCATATATATATATGTGTGTTTTTTTTTGGGGTTTTTTTGAAACCATGAATTTTAATTTCTGGGTGAGGATACAGTTCCAACATTAATATTCAAAGTTGCATCTTTTTGTGATTTTAATTATAGTTTTAAATGACTCACTCATTTTAAACACTTGTAATGTGCTCTAAGTCAGAGTGTAAAAAGTTGCATTTTTAAAAACTTTACATTTTAACAATGTTAGGTTTATATTGTTGATTGTCATTTATGCTTAGAAATATTTAACCATATATGCTTAGAGGTGTATAATCGATTGTGTAGTGATAGGATGTGCGATCCCTAGGAGTCTGCAAAGGCTTCGTGGGCATTCCAGAGTGTTCTGGCATTCACACCCACATCCTGGGAGCATGGGAGAGGGCATACCTTCTCTTATTGTTTTATGGTAGGATAAACGTAGCTATGTCAGTTTTAGTCTAAGTGCCTTTTGTTTAGATGAACGGCTGAACACACACACACACACACACACACACACATACACACACACACACACACACATACTTACACAACGCACAGGCAAGATACTCTTTGTGTGTATGTATACGTCGTATGTTAATGCACCTATGCATATTCATGTAACCTCAATAAAAGAGCAGTGTTACGAGGGAGCAGATGAGAGACGCTGGGGTCAAGCGAAGGAACGGCGTTTGTCCGGTTCTCTCCCGTGCACGAGAAACATAAAGAACTTTGCCTACTCGTGTCTTGCTTTGCTGTGTAATTAAATTGTCCTTAACGTCCCAGCGAATAGGTTTAAGCTACAAACCTATCATACAAGTTCAAAATAATAAAGATTTGTTGTAATGTCTTTATTTCTTCTCTTTTTTTAAATCTAGAACGTTTTTCCTCAAAAGTCCAGCACTGTGCTATGGCTTCACAAGGTAAGTGAAACACTAAACAGAAAAGAAACAAAGATGTGTGTTTTGTGTAAATACAGTAAGCGACAGTGGAAACACTTTTACAGAAACCTCTGCACTAACCTTCCATCCCCAAAAAGTGCTGCAACTCACGCCTGGATGACTGCACTGAGAACATCACAATCGTTTTGATTTTTGAGTGAATGGGTTTTAGCTGTTCTCCAGCCCACTGTCACTCCAGATGCACGACTGTGGCGTGGTCAGCATACTTTACCTTAACTGATATTGGTCAACATATTTTACCTTGAAGATATTGTGAGGAATGCCAGGGTAAGCTATGGTCATTTTAACCCCTAAATAACCAGCCACAGGAGTGCCTCGTGTAAGACTGAGAATTTCAGAGCAAAACATCTTTTGTATTTCCATGCTGCAGTCATCTTGCATGGACACATACGGCAGAGTCCATTTGGACAAAGGAATGTTGAGTCTACAGAAATAACCCCACGCTTTCTCTGCAGTTATTTACCTTAACTGAGACAGATTTAATCACAGAGTGATTATACAGTGCCTCTGGGGAAAAATACCTCACTATATTTATTAAAGTGCAAAAAGATGGATGCGATTTCAGTAATAAGCCTTTATTAGTGTAGTTTAAGACAGACGACAGTCACAATATATAAAAATCAAGGACAAGGCACCCTATATATCAATACATTTTTGAAATTGAGCAAATTATTATTCTATATTCTAGCTACTGCATGTAGAAATTGTTACAGCAATCTTGAGAATACGTGACATATACAGTAAACTACAACAGCAAATGAGCAATGTTGAGCTGTTAAGCTGCTGCTGGTAGCAGTTGATTCTACTTTATGCCTTTTTTGACAGAAGTCCACTTTTCTCCTGCTGAATAATTTATTAGTCTAATATTCTAATAAGATGAGATAACTCTTTATTGTCACTGCACAGTCATAGTACAGTAGTACAATGAAATTGGAAAACTGTCCTACGTCGGCACTACATATAACACAACACACGACACGAGACAACACATCACAACGCAACACAAACAACACAACACAGTATATTAACTTAGTAATAAAAAAAGAAGAATAAGTGTATGTGTATTGCACACTGTTATTATTGCACATTAATTATTATTGCACCTTGTTATAAATATAAATATTATTATTGTTATTGTTTTTACTGTTGTTAACTCCCCCCCAAAAAAAGTCCAGGGAGGTAGCCAATCATGTCAGCTATTTGCATTGATCAGGGCTATTGCCCTGTTGTAAAAGCTGTCCTTGAGTCTGTTTGTCTGGGACCTCAGCAGCTTGAACCTCCTGCCCGACGGCAGCAGCTTAAACACACCTCGGTGTTTACAGTCCCGTAGGATGCTGTGTGCCCTCTTGAGACAGCGAGTGCTGTACAGGTCCTTCAGGGAGGGAAGAGGATGTCCAATGATTTTTTTGGGCCATATTAATGACCCTCTGGAGTGCCTTTCTCTGTGCTGTGGTGCAGCTGGAGAACCACACACCGATGCAATATGTCAGCACACTTTCAATGGAGCAGCGGTAGAAGACGGTCAGCAGCTCCTTCTTCAGGTCCATTTTTCTGAGGATTCTCAGAAAGTGGAGATGCTGTTGGGCCTTCTTTAAAACCGCAGAGGTGTTAGAGCTCCATCGGAGGTCTGTGTCGACGTGCACACCCAGAAACTTGAAACTGGAGACCCTTTCCACGCATTCCCCGTTGATGCTGACAGGCTGCAGCTCAGACTTCCTCCTTCTGAAGTAGACTTTTGTCTTGGTGGTATTGAGGTCCAGGTTGTTATCTACACACAGGTTGTTAACTATTAGTCTGTCCGGGAGTATCGTATTGAAAGCAGAGCTAAAGTCAACAAAGAGCAGCCTGGCGTAACGGCCCTGCACTTCCAGGTGAGAGACGGTGGTGTGGAGCGTTGTAGCAATGGCATCTTCAGTTGATCTGTTAGCTCTGTATGCGAACTGGAGCGGGTCGAGTGTGGGTGGCAGACAGGCAGGACATGATGTGACGTCGGACCAGTTTCTCAAAGCACTTCATTATAACAGGTGTTAGAGCAACTGGTCGGTAGTTGTTGAGGCTGCTAATGTTAGAACGCTTTGGCAGTGGGACAATTGTGGCTGACTTTAGGCACGGCGGGATGCCAGACTGGGACAGTGAAGTGTTGAAGATCTTAGTGAAGACCCCAGCCAGCTGGTCTGCACACTCTTTTAGGACCCTTAATAATAAAACAATAATAATAAAACAATAAAATAGATAAAAGCGAGGATTTACTGTTATTAAGTTTTCTTTGCTTTAGTGTCTTCTGACCTCTTGGATTTAGCATATTGGCCACATATTTTTATTATAAAGCATGAGAACAAGACCTTAAATAACATCATTTCGTCAGTATTCATCTGATCAGGTTGATTACTTTCAAAAGTTATTCATTAAAATCCGACTAACTTCCGCCTGTTCAATTCATAAAGTCTAATGCTGGGGTGTTGTCAGTTTTAAGGCTGTTGTAAATACACAATTTGTCACATTGAATTGCTTTGGTAATTATATTTAACGTTACATTTTTGACAGATATTCAAATGAATCAAATAAGACGTTATATATAACAGTTTAGGGTGTAATGGTTTGTGGATTGGTTAGTCATATACACTTTATGTTGTCTCATCTAGCACCATAATCAGGTTTTGTCTTTATTCCATCTTAGATTTTCCAGCTGCTGTGCCCAAGCAACCACCCAGAGACCCTTTGCTGCAGTTAGTCTCCCTGCAGGAGGCGTCTGGCTGCTGGCTGCTTGATCCAGCTCTGGCTGCTGCACTGGGAAAGACCGACGACGAGGTGGAAAAGTCAAAGCCTGAAAAGGTGGGCTGTTGCTTTGGCTGTTGAAATAGTAACACAAATGTAAGATACTGTATAACAAATTCCATAGCATGATCTGAATGAAAACTAGAATTACAACACAACAGAAAACAAATGGAAATAAAGTCAGACTAACTGTAGGCCTTCTTGCTGCATGAAAATAAGCATCTGTATATCAGACACTCACACTGATGAGCAACCACTGAGCTGCACTAAAGTCTGATATTGTCCAGTAACCACAAAGCAGCAGAAATCATTTTCATCATCAGACGTTCTTAAAGTATATCACTGTCTTATTTTACATTTATATTATTTGCAGAAATTAAGATGATAATTTTCATGTTTCCTGTTTTATCTGACTGTCTTTCACTTGATGAATTAGGCCAGCAGTGAAGTGTGGGCCACCATCCTGGCTCTGATCTGGCTTCATGGTTTCAAGATGGATGCAAAGGATGAGTGGGAGCTTCTGGCTGTGAAGGCTGCCTCATGGCTCCAAGCTCACAAAGGTAGTAATCATCACAATGAAAATAAAATGATATAGTCCCCCATATCAATTTCTATAATCATTGTGTGTTTTGTGTTTTTAGCACCGTTTGTGTCAGAGTGTGTGGATGCTGGAAATGTCCTGCTGGGTTGCAGCGTGAAGAAAGAAGCTCTGGGACTCTGAGGGTTTTCTTAAAGTGACCTCACCTTCAGCACTGTTAAGCAGAATGATACTGACTTACACTATACTGTGTTGCTTTCTTTAGTCTGACCCTTTGTTATCAAAATCATTATTTTCCTTGAATCCAAATTGGTATTTAACATTGGATTAAACACTGAAACACGTGTCTGCAGAGTTATCTGTTTTCATGTGTCTGTTCATTAAAAACAACAATGGTAAAACCATCATAAACCTCCGCTGACTTGTTTATTTCCCACATAAACATTTCACATTAAAGACGAGTAGAATTTGGTGTCATCAACATAACAGAGAAAATTGATATTAAATGTGTAGGAGAGATGACCAATTGGAAGAAGCCAGATAAGAAATGGTAGAGGTCCCTGAGGACACGAGTAGGAAGTGGAAATGGCTGGAATTTGAAATTTTTGAGTTGAATTAACTGAGTGCAGCTGAAGAGAGGATGATCTAGTTCAGGTGTGTGTCAGTAATATCAATTAAGGTTTATTATACCTGCATCATTTATATTGTTAAAGCTCTAACTTTGATAACAGAGTTAATGGCATATTTGAACTCTGATGCAAGTTTTCACATTTGATTTTGATTTTAATCCTCTGTAGACCGCTATCTTCAATCATGTTATCATTGTGAGTCCTAACCAAGTGGTGGATTAGCCTCCACCTAAACAACCCCTCTTCAAATCTGAGTTACAGCATTAGAATATGGCACTGAAGCAATGATGACAGCTTTAATAACCTATTTCATCTTCAATTATTCTAAGAAATTCTCTTAAAGTAACAACTGAATTTCAACCAACTCAGCTAGCTCTGCATATTTTATTTCCTCTGTTAAAATAAAGCGTGGCGGAGCCCAGCTGTAATTGTACCTTGCATTAATATGGTGTATTATTGACGGTGACACAGCACTGCTTAGCATGTCGTCCTGAATCTCACAGGTGTGCCGATGACCTGTGCAGTATATGAGGCACTAAAATCCTGGTTTATTTCTGGGATACAAACAGGAGGGAGTCATGTGAGCTCTATCAATATTGCACCACTTACGTCTCAGACCTGTATTTATGTATTTATGCACTGAAATCGTGCTGTAATATCCAGTTAACTGTCCACATTTGTACTGTTTTTCCATTAATTATATTTTTTTCATTAATTTGTCTGAAAAAAGATCCATGTAGTAACCAAAGAGAGCCTAAATCGATGGTCTCTAATAGCAGCCAAATTATAAGAGCTTTCATTAGTGATGGTGAGATGAAGCCTTGTGATGAACTGAAGCTTTCCATCCAACTGGTCGACTCATGGTTCGAAGCATTGTGATGATTCATTGGCTCTACTGCGCCATCAAGTGGACGATTAAAGTCAAATAGGCTCAATGATTATAATGATGTGATGTGTAAACTTAATAAATAAATTGTTTTCATGGTTACTTATACCAAATATTGTCTCAGTATGTCTGATATAAAAGAGAAAGTGGAAACTATCAGGACAGAGTTTTGGTATGATTGTGTAACTGTGTAATCATGCTTATGTACATCTGGACAATGACACAAACTAGTGTGTGGTGCTTCACTTTTTAATAAACTAAAAGACAGAAATCAGATTATAAGATCTGTGGTGTTGTTGATTTATATCATGGTACTTATCATTTGTGATATTTATTACTGTGTGCATACTTTATTAGGAGAGATGAGATCTAAATGTTGCCAGACAGGGGAAAATCTTCTCTTCCTTGCTGGTTACATCGAAGGAGAAATGTCCAAGTAAGGATGTAACTGGGACATAATCCAGTTCCACAACACAATGTGATGGGAATCAGCTGTGTTTTGCTGCCCAATTATTTAGAATCTGGTGCAAAGGGCGAGCCAGTTCCTGAATCAGTCACGTGGTACGGACTGCCCGCGAGGCCTCGAACGTCACTGCATACGTAATCAAAGCAAGCCTCGATACGCGCTTCACAAAACTACCCCGAGATTACCGACACACGCTTCAAAGCTTCGACACACAGGAGACATCACTACTGCACACAGCCTTCACACAACAACTGGTGCACCACACTGCTAAGTGTGTTTTGTGTTTAGAGTTTTGGTAAATGGGAGACTGAGCTTTGCAAATGGTGTCCTAACCAGATGAATAGTGTTTAAGATTTTGGCAACTGTAGGATTGATTTGATGAAAGAGTTTTCATAGTTGACAGTTTCGTTTTTACAATGGGGTTTAGTGTTTTAACAGTTCAGAAAAACTGTAATACACCTGTGCTTTTCCCAGCAACTGAGGCCTTTACTCTGCACAGTTTAAGGCAGACGTTCCCAAAGTGTGGGGCCCGCCCCCTAAGGGGGGGGCCATGAAAAGGGAAAAAAAAAACAAAAAACCAACGCTTGGACACTGCTAGCACGGGCGCCCACACAAACGCAAAGCAGGAGATGAAGCATAGCTGAATATGTTTCCAAACCAACTTCATTCTAAGCCAAAGACTAGAAAATATGGTGAAGCAAATCTTCCCTTTGGTTTCACCTGCACAAGTGCCGAGGTAGGTCTCCCTGCAGAACTGGTTTTCCCTTGTTGGGAGCAGCGCTGGGCTGTTTAAATCACGGACAAACAGTATCCCACATTCTTGATTTTTAGTTCACAAACACTTGTTGTAATGACTAACTAGTCCTGACATTTTGGAGATGTTAGCTCTTTATACAGTAAAGTTACAGTGGGATACAAATAACATCAGGCTGATCCTGCCATGATTTGTTCCCCCGGTTCAAATCACGGACAAACAGCATCCAACAGTTGTTTATGTTTTTGAACCCATTTTGCAGACGGATTTTTTGAAAAATGTATTGATAGCAATGTTGAATATTATTACACAGGAAAAAAAACAACTACATGTAAAATAATTACACCGTGATGCCTCTGCCTTTCTAAATGGAGGGACAGTAACTGCGTGTAAAACCTGCATAGTCAGATTAACAGTATTTCGTCTCTATCTGCCATTCTGCAATTCATCTCATGTAAACAATAACGTGCACACAGCGTGACGTGAAAAAAGGCACATACCTTTGACGTTGCGTGAAGAACTCTATATTCCTCGTCCACACATAAACGCAAAAAAGGAGTTTTAAAAAAAATCTCCGTTCTCGGTGATTTGAAACGCCGTTGTGGACGAAACAGCTGCGTTTTCAAAAATACCCGTGTAGGTGCAGACGTAGCGTAAAAGACTTAGTAGTTTATTTTCTTACTGCCTATAATTTATTGCAGATTACTTGTATTTGCTTAATTGTTTACTAAATGTTTGAGGTGTGAAATAAACCGCAATGGAGCAAAATATGGGTGTGTGTGGTTGGAGGATGTGTTCGTGCGTGCGTGCGTGCGCGCGAGGGGGGCGCGAACATTTTTCTTGTAAAACAAGGGGGGCCCAGCAAAAAAAGTTTGGGAACCACTGGTTTAAGGTATGATAAAGCACTGACCTTATAAATGGCACAAAATACACATTTTAGCTGGGAGCTGGACATTCACAGGGGAAAGGCCCCATTGTACAACAACAACAACAACAACAATAATAATAATAAAAAAATTATTATTAGTCAGGCAAGTATATCATATACCAAACATGCTTCCAAACTAATGAAATTTTTTGCATTCTTCACAGCAGGTCAAAATGTACTTTTTTTTTTTTTAAAAGTCACTAGCACTGCGGAAATGGATCTATAGCACCACTTAAGAAATTTTAATGAACTTCTAACAACTTATTTACAGCTTGAAATACATGTATGACATTTATTACACACAGATTCAGTGAACCCAATCCAAAGAGGAAGTCTGGAAGTCTGTCATTTTGAATGTAAAATGACATTTTGGCACAGTTTTAGTGTTTTCCAGGCATTGCTGGTTTACACATTCGCTGCAAAGTGAGAGGTCACTGGTGAAATTCCATTTGGTTACTTCAGGAACTTTTTGGGGTTACTTCAGAAAGGGACATCTTCGTCAAAGCCATGTTTGTGGTGGAATTTTGACCACTGGACATAAGATTTTCATCTCTAAAAATGTATTTTGTCCAGTCTGTCCCAAACTTCACACGTTTGATGACAGTCTGGCGACGACTACATGCCAACATCAGGTCACACATGGCGCCACAGTTCTAATATAACATTTTAATCAAGACTACCCCACTGTGATTGTAGTATTTCTTGCAAAACAATCATAACCAAACAAAACCTTTCCTGTTCTGTAAATGAACAGTAGGACAAAAAGATTACTAGTCATTGCGGAAAGCACAATGTTTACATCGTTGGAACGAGGAAAAATTCCCCCACCACAAAAACAGAAATACTCATGAAAGCAACCTGTAGTGCAAACACGAGGGCTGAATTTATTACTTCCTGCACTAGAAACCTGCCGATGTTACTGATATGGATAGATCACCAGTCTTCCTTGTCTTTATCTTATTATCTCCTGTTGAGATGTTGCAGCAGAAAATGCAGCCTGGCCTGTTGAAACACTATTTTCTTTCAGTGTTTCAACTGAAAAAATAGAATGCTTTTGATCCCTTGTAATGTCATCATCTTGCTGAGAGAAAAAACCCTTAAGTAGGAGCTTTGCTCTGTTAAACTTTGCTGCTCAATGGACCTTGACCTGACAGTAAGCAAACCCTTTTGGAGAGTTTTGAGAGAATTTTGCGTTACTTAGCAATTCACTGACCAAGCCGACACATTTCACCATGTCAGCTAACCCATCCTTCCGCTCAAATGAGCTTGGAATAGTTAAAGGGAGCATTTTGGGAAACCACTACAAGGTAGAGGCTTTCCTCGGAGAAGGGGGCTTTGGTATTGTAGCCAAATGTCGTGATACCATGACCAACCGAGCTGTGGCTATTAAAGTAAACAAGAGCCGCCCTGATATTCTGCAACAGGCGAAACTGGAAATTTTCATCCTGGAGCAGCTGAGAAGGTTGGATCCAGATGCCGCAAACATTGTTCAATGGAACGGCTTTTTCCACGACGGAGAGCAGGTTTGCCTAAAGTTCGAACTCCTCGATCAATGCCTGTGGGACTACATACGGGACCGTAAAAACCAGGGTCTCCCCATAAGCGAAGTCAGGCCAATTTTAGGTCAACTCACAAATGCTCTGTCCCACCTGGGTTCTGTGGGAATAGTGCACGCTGACCTCAAACCTGGAAACATCATGGTTGTAAACCGCCATGAGTCTCCCATCACAGTCAAACTTATAGACTTTGGCCTCGCATGTCCTGCATCTGCAGTGATGCCTGGTGACCGTGTGGGGACGGTTGGTTATAGTGCACCTGAGGTTATGCTTGGCCTTCCTTATAACGAAGCAATTGACATGTGGTCTCTGGGGCTGGTAGCTGTGGAGCTTGCTACAGGGGTGCCACTCTACCCTGGAAATGAAGACTATGATGTTTTGAAATTCATCATAGAGACTCCGGGTCAGCCACCAGATCATGTTCTAGACTCTGGCGTGTACACTGAAGACTATTTCATTGAAGACAACGACAACCAACAGCGCTGGACATTCAAGACTGACCAACAATTTCAGTACGAGACAGGATATGAGTCCCTGGAGACAAGATATATTAAACTTACGCGTCTGGATGACCTCGAACAAGTAATGATGTTTAGACGAGGACCAGAAAATGGCCAATGTTTGTTTGTAAGCTTAATTAAACAAATGTTGGCCTTGGATGCAAACCAGCGCATAACACCCTCTGAGGTTCTCCGGCATCCCCTTTTCAACCCTAACGGTGTGTTCACACCGAACGCGATGGACGCGAATAGAGCGTCAGGTTTACATGTAAAGTCAATGGAAAAGCGCGATGACGCGCGATTGTGGGTCCCGCGAAAATTCGGAAGCAGATTTGCGTCGCGAAAACGCCAAAACGCGCGTCAGTGTAGCGCGTCTGGCGCGTTTGACTCGCGAATAAAACCACGCGCGTGAGTTTTTGTGTTGCATTTTGTGCATACGCGCGTTTCGCGTCTACCGCTCGAGTTGGAAAAATCTGAACTCCAGCGTCAAATCGCGCCGTGACAACCAATCAGGAGCCTGGTGACGTGGCTCTGACCTAGGTCAAAGGGGCAGATCCAGCCAAAGCCCTTCATTCTTCATTCAGAATGGAGGAAAAGCTCATCAGAGCCGTGGCTAATCACCCGGAGCTATATGATGCTAGCTACTACTTCTACCGAGACAGGAATAAAAAGGACCTAGCTTGGAGACACATAAGTGAGGAGATCGGGCAACCTGGTAAGTTCATTCCTTCTTCTTTTTAATTTTCAGACTGACCCGATGAACCCGCGCAAAAGCTAGCAAGCCCGCCTACTGTCCCGCTATTTTCCCACTGATGTACAAATACCTTTCCGCTAACAAGATAATGCGTTTATTCAGAGGACATCTGCAGGAGAAAGTGGAAGAGCCTCAGGGACACTTATAATAAGGAGAAGAAGACAGAGAAGGGGAGTGGGTCTGCAGCAGGATCGGGGAGAAAATGGAAGTTCTTCGCGGTCATGGGGTTTCTGGACCCCTTCCTCACCCCGCGGGAGACTAGCGGTAATATGGTGCGGACCGTGGAGAACTTCTCCCCCGAGGACCAGGGACAGCCCGAAGAGGCAGCAGGGGAGTGTCAGTCAGAAGGTATGTTTACATTGAGTTAATGTAGGCAGTTAATTTATGCGTGTTGTCATACAGGAACATATTTTGTTTATTAATAAACAGTATACAGTAGTCCCGCTGTTCATCCGTCACTGCCTCGCCTTTTCGCTGATTTTTTTTATTGCACCGTACAGCTTTCAACAATGCGCATTGCATTCTGCAGCCCAAATGACAAATCTCCTCCGTGTCGTGTCTCCTGCGCTTGCCAAACTTATCATGTTTGGTTTTGATAACCATCACGTCCAATAGAAAAAAACAGCACAAAAACACTCATAACTATGACCCTCATTCGGAAATACACACCTGCACCGGGAGCAAAAAAGGCGCACAAAAGTGGCGCCGCAGACGGAGAAAAAGCGCGGCATAATACTTTTACGTTTTAAAATCGACAAAGGTTTTCACTTTGAGAATCAACTTGTGAGAACTGTGACTACTGTTCATGTGCTGCAATAAATGAGAGACCACTGTATATAATAATAAGTATATAAGTATATATAAGTATATAATAATATAATATTCTCTATGACTATTGTCTTCAACCTGTTAACATTTAATATTGTCTTCATAGAGTCAAGTAATCATGCAGCAGAGTCCTCCCCTGTCTCTTCTCCTGGCTCCCCAGTCCCTGGTCCCACAGCTCCTGCTGCTGCACCCACAGGTATGAACATCAAGCACTGACAGCTTTTTACTTGCTTGGATTCCCTTGTGATCACCTTTACTAAATATCTACAACCAATCTGTTTATATCCTGTTTTTTTCAATTTTGAAAATGAAAATCTAGTAGCAGCCTTCTCATTACTTTGTGTTGTTTTGTGCTGTGTTTTACAGGCCCACAGAGGAGGACAGCTCGAAGGCGGGCGAGGGACGGGTCCCAGGACGGTCCATCGGCGGTGGAGCTGGCCATCCTGGAGTCCCTAAAGAGGCCACGCCCGTCTCCAACTGAACATTTCCTCCTCGGCCTTGTTCCTGTTCTGGAGAGCATGCCGCCTCAGACACGAGAATTCGTGAAATTTCAAATTTATAAATTAGCTTTTGAAAACAGCACAGCTGTGTTAAATTTGGAAACATTGGACCCTAATGATCAGTAGTTTTCTGATGAGGCAGCAGCTCTCCAGGGCAGAAACAATGTTCTTACAGTGGGGCAAAAAAGTATTTAGTCAGCCACCGATTGTGCAAGTTCCCCCACTTAAAATGATGACAGAGGTCAGTAATTTGCACCAGAGGTATACTTCAACTGTGAGAGACAGAATGTGAAAAAAAAAATCCATGAATTCACATGGTAGGATTTGTAAAGAATTTATTCGTAAATCAGGGTGGAAAATAAGTATTTGGTCAATAACAAAAATACAACTCAATACTTTGTAACATAACCTTTGTTGGCAATAACAGAGGTCAAACGTTTACTATAGGTCTTTACCAGGTTTGCACACACAGTAGCTGGTATTTTGGCCCATTCCTCCATGCAGATCTTCTCAAGAGCAGTGATGTTTTGGGGCTGTCGCCGAGCAACACGGACTTTCAACTCCCGCCACAGATTTTCTATGGGGTTGAGGTCTGGAGACTGGCTAGGCCACTCCAGGACTTTCAAATGCTTCTTACGGAGCCACTCCTTTGTTGCCCGGGCGGTGTGTTTTGGATCATTGTCATGTTGGAAGACCCAGCCTCGTTTCATCTTCAAAGTTCTCACTGATGGAAGGAGGTTTTGGCTCAAAATCTCACGATACTTGGCCCCATTCATTCTGTCCTTAACACGGATCAGTCGTCCTGTCCCCTTGGCAGAAAAACAGCCCCATAGCATGATGTTTCCACCCCCATGCTTCACAGTAGGTATGGTGTTCTTGGGATGCAACTCAGTATTCTTCTTCCTCCAAACACGACGAGTTGAGTTTATACCAAAAAGATCTACTTTGGTTTCATCTGACCACATGACATTCTCCCAATCCTCTGCTGTATCATCCATGTGCTCTCTGGCAAACTTCAGACGGGCCTGGACATGCACTGGCTTCAGCAGCGGAACACGTCTGGCACTGCGGGATTTGATTCCCTGCCGTTGTAGTGTGTTACTGATGGTGACCTTTGTTACTTTGGTCCCAGCTCTCTGCAGGTCATTCACCAGGTCCCCCCGTGTGGTTCTGGGATCTTTGCTCACCGTTCTCATGATCATTTTGACCCCACGGGATGAGATCTTGCGTGGAGCCCCAGATCGAGGGAGATTATCAGTGGTCTTGTATGTCTTCCATTTTCTGATGATTGCTCCCACAGTTGATTTTTTCACACCAAGCTGCTTGCCTATTGTAGATTCACTCTTCCCAGTCTGGTGCAGGTCTACAATTCTTTTCCTGGTGTCCTTCGAAAGCTCTTTGGTCTTGGCCATGGCGGAGTTTGGAGTCTGACTGGTTGAGGCTGTGGACAGGTGTCTTTTATACAGATGATGAGGTCAAACAGGTGCCATTCATACAGGTAACGAGTGGGGGACAGAAAAGCTTCTTACAGAAGACGTTACATGTCTGTGAGAGCCAGGGATTTTCCTTGTTTGAGGTGACCAAATACTTATTTTCCACCCTGATTTATGAATAAATTCTTTACAAATCCTACCATGTGAATTCATGGATTTTTTTTTCACATTCTGTCTCTCACAGTTGAAGTGTACCTCTGGTGCAAATTACTGACCTCTGTCATCATTTTAAGTGGGGGAACTTGCACAATCGGTGGCTGACTAAATACTTTTTTGCCCCACTGTATTTTTCTCCTCCTTCTCCCTGAGGCTCTTCCACTCCAAGCTGGGTCCTTTTTATTCCTGTCTCTCTGTAAATAGTTAAATTTCATATATTTATGATAAATGTTTTTGTTAATGAATTTATATTTTTTCAAATAAACATTTATAATGACAAAATGTCTCTGTTCTACTACACAGCAAATATTGGCACCCGACTTGACACAAGTAGAATTTATTTCATATTATACTAATGACAAAACATACTAATACAGTGGGATGCAAAAGTTTGGGCAACATTGTGAAAAGTAATTATTTTCTTGTACAAATCATTGGTTGTCACAATAAAAATAGTCAAATATATCATATAGGAGACACACACAGTGATATTTGAGAAGTGAAATGCAGTTTACAGAAAGTGTGCAATAACTGTTTAAATCAAGCAGGTGCATAAATTGGCAACACAAAAAAAGAGAAATGAAATAAATATTTAGTGTATATCAATGTGTGTGTCTCCTATATGATATATGTAAGTGACATTTTTCATTGTAACAGTGATTCATACAGGAAAATAATGACTATTAATAAGGTTGCCCAAACTTTTGCACCACACTGTATATAGGAACATAGTGAAGACAAGTTACTTAAGAGAGTAAAAAGAGGTTAGTTTATTTTGGAGTAGAGCTCCATTTATTAAGAAAAATTTAAAAAGACAGGAACACTCTTTAGAGGTTTGTGGGTGGCTCTTAAAAGAGCCGTTGTGGGGAAGTCACTCGGACTTCAAACAGGCTACTCCTTTGGTTGCCAAGACACAGCTCCCTCCACCGAGAAGTGAGCCATGAATTTCTCCCTCACCAGGACAGCCTCTCTGGAGGAGTTGTTTGCTGGCAAGGAACCTGGACAAAATTGTTTAAAATGAGTATTATGTGTACTGCAGTTACAAAATACATTATTGAAATTCCAAAATTACAAATTGCAAAACATAAATCTTACATAAAACCTTTTGTAATTATAAGGATAATTACATGATATATATTAGATATAATCTAAAACAGTCTGCGGTGATTATATACAAATATTCAACTATCCCAGAATTAAACCAGGTCTAAATAAAAAGGAGTGAGTATCACTACAAAGGTTAACTCAGTGGTCCTAATGCTACAGTTTGATATCAGCAAACACCGAGCGCATACTACATTGATATGACACCACAGCCATGCTATCATTCAAACACTGATAACAGCATAAATCGAATTAAATCGGGACTTGATGAGACCTTCTGAGTATCATTAGAAATATTATAAACAGTCGTCTCCGTACCACAGTTTGCTATCAGTAAACACCGAGAGCATTCACTGTTAGCATAGCACATCCATGTTAGCAGTGTATAAATGGATGGTTTAGCATGTATTAGCACAGGTATCAATAAAGGACTAACGTATTAAATACTTTTACTAACCTCAGGCAGATGGACAGGCGCTCTGCAGGTGGGATTGAGCGCCTGTAATTGGTGTCTAGGCGGGCGATTCTGGGACCGACCCGGGGAAGCAGGTCCTCAAACTGGCCGAGTGAAAGACGGTGATGTCGCTGGAATCGGCCGTCATCCAGGCGCAGCTCCTGGAGCAAATAGTGAAACTCACCAAACTGCTCATGCCTCTGGAGGACCTGATGGACCCAGGTACGGCGAGGGCGTCTTTTACGCCGCTGCTCTGCTCTCCACAGTACATAGAGAAGGGAGACTCTCTCTTCAAGCGCTAACTCGACAGCTGCCATCTTGCAAAGATACCGGTCTGGCACAACTTCCTCCCACATCCCTCCCACATTTCCGGTTCAGGCGCGTCAAAATATGATATTTTGACGCGCGATGGATTTTTCTTGGACACGCGTTGAGGCGCGAATGTGCACGCGTCAAATTAGGGGCGTTTGGGGCGTTTTTGTTCGCGTCCATCGCGTTCGGTGTGAACACACCGTAAGAGTTCCCCTTGCATTGACATGAGTGCTGAAAGACCACAAAACCCTGTGGTCTTTCAGCACCCTTCAAACTTGGAAAGCAAGAGATCACAGAAAAAACATTGTTCAATGGAACGGCTTTTTCCTTGACAGAGAGCGGGTTTGCCTGAAATTTGAACTCCTTGATCAATGCCTGTGGGACTACATACGGGACCGGAATAAACAGGGTCTCCCCATAAGCGAAGTCAGGCCAATTTTAGGTCAACTCACAAATGCTCTGTCCCACCTGGGTTCTGTGGGAATAGTGCACGCTGACCTCAAACCTGGAAACATCATGGTTGTAAATCGCTATGAGTCTCCCATCAAAGTCAAACTTATAGACTTTGGCCTCGCATGTCCTGCGTCTGCAGTGATGCCTGGTGACCGTGTGGGGACAGTTGGTTATAGTGCACCTGAGGTTATGCTTGGCCTTCCTTATAACGAAGCAAGTGACATGTGGTCTCTGGGGCTGGTAGCTGTGGAGCTTGTTACGGGGGTGCCACTCTAACCTTCGGAGAATGACTATGATTATCTGAAATTCATCATAGAGACTCAGGGTCAGCCACCAGATCATGTTCTAGACTCTGGCGTGTACACTGAAGACTATTTCATTGAAGACAAATACAAGAAACAGCGCTGGACATTTAAGACGGAAGAACAATTTAAAGGCTCTGTTCTAAGGACAGAACATGAATCCCTGGAGACAAGATACATAAAACTGGCACGTCTGGATGACCTCGAACAACTAATGATGTTTAGACGAGGACCAGAAGCTGGCCAACGCTTATTTGTCAGCCTAATTAAAGACATGTTGGCCTTGGATGCACACCAGCGGATAACACCCTCTCAGGTTCTCCGGCATCCCTTTTTCAGCCCTGGCCTCTCTAACAGGTTTCCATGAATCAACATTGAAACACCATACAGAGTCAATCTCCAGCATGACATCTTCCACACTGGACAAAAGTGATAAAAACACAAACTGGGGTTGGAAAAGGATATTAACAGCAAATTACACTGGAAAAATTAATTAAGCTGCTCCAATAATGATCACTTTGGCTTTTTTTTTTTTTTTAATCTTCACTCCCCCCACCCCAACCAGTCGCGGCAGATGACTGTCCCTTCCTGAGCCTGGTTCTGTCGAAGGTTTCTTCCTTTTTAAAGGGAGTTTTTCCTTCCCACTGTCGCTAAATGCTTGCTCATAGGGAAATCTTCTGATTGTTGGGGTGGCCAAAACTCTAGGGGAACTAGCAATTCTCGTGAAAATTAAAAAAAAAAAAAAAAAAAAAAAAAAAAAAGCCTACCAATATTCAAAGCAGAGCAGCGGACACCTTACCATCACATCAGTCCTTCAATCAGACCTAAAACACCACGTTTACAGAAATAAATTCCATACAAATTGGAAATAAATTGCATAATAATTGTTGTTTTTGATTGTTTATAAATATATAGTGCTACCCTTCAGCCTCCAAGTAGACATACCTGTGTTATAAATGTGAAACGCCTCTGATTTTCAGAAAAGTTGACCTCTGACCTGGAAGTCAAGGTCACTGAGATTTAAGCTTCACAGAGATTTTCAGTAGATGCAACCATAGTATTGACTTGAAAATTCTACACTATCACAGACTTGGGTGTCCACAGCACCTCGCCATATGCAAAAGATTAAGAGGTGTTTTTTCTAGGCTTTTTATAAAGATTACAAAACACAAATAACAAAAATGACAACTCTATTTTGATGTTGTCTAATGTAGCGCAAAAAACGAAATAAACCCAAAAATTAATAAATAAAGTAATTTTTTATCTTAAACTACTGGATAACAGCTCTTTTCAAATAACATTGAAGATGCTGTTTAACTGCTTTTCAGCAGTAGTGCCCTACTAATTAAAGACTTGTTACTTATAGAGGCACTTCATAAATAAGAGGAAAAAAAAAACCTATACATTAAAAAATACAACTTAAAGCTGTAGCGTCCACATTACTTACGTAGTCAGCTCCTTCCGTGCAACTGATATAAGATGCAGTAAGCTGAACACAGCTTCAACCGTCTGTTTGTTGAAAAATAGTAACAGACCGCATTTTCTTGTTAGTAACTGTAATGGCGTTGTAACGGTAGGAATAGTAATTAGTTAGATTACTCGTTACTGAAAAAAGTAACGCCGTTAGTAACGCCGTTATATGTAACACCGTTATTCCCATCACTGACAATCAGCTATAATGGCTCAATGTGCGGAAAAGAATCATCAGACACAATCATTTATATTGAGAGCTCCAGTAGTTTTTCTTAATCTACAGGCTGTAATCAGCTGATCTGTTGCTCTTTGTGGATGCACACAACTGAATTCAACAAGATGTAAGCAGTTATTTCATAAGTTGTCCTAACTGTTTTTCATCTCCATACACTGACAGTACACTGTTTATGGTGTCTTTAGATTAGACAATATACAGTTGGAATTCAATGAATGAACGTCAGCATCATCAGTAGTGATGTGCGGATCGATCCTGAAATATCGATTCCTCCGATACCAATCATTTATGTTCTAGAATCGATTCTCACATTAAGATATCGATATTTTAGTAATTTAGGGTAAATTTGTAGTTTATCATTAACAGGAACACAGTGGAAAGAAGCTATAACATTCGGATTGTCTACATTCAAAGGAACTATTTCCTCTTCCGCCTTTCATAGTCATGTGCGAAATGCAGCTGTATAAATGTCTCGCAGCGCCTTGGCGTGCGCACTCACAACAATGGCTGAGCGTAATTGTGCGGACGTATTTTACCTCCACAAACAGCTGAGACGTGGTTTGCGATACATGTGGCAACTTGCCAACCTTGAGACCTCAGAATTAGGGAGAAATTCAAAAGGGCTGTTGGGGGGTGATGATAAATATATTTTACAGGGTTTATTTGTCGGATAAAATACGTTAAATGTCACCGTTATTATTGGCCGGCCCGGAAACAGCGGGGGTGTCCAAATTCAGAGGCTGCTTCCACCTGAGGAACCGGCCTTTGCGGTCTAAAGAAAGCCGGGTAGTACGTCACGAGCTCCCTCGGTGGAGTGAAACTGCTCTTTGCTATCTAAAATATAACCGGGCGCTGACTTAAACTCTCGACCGTCTCACACTTCTGTTTAATCATTTTCTGTTTGACGTTTATTCAGCTGTGTGAAAACTCTCCAGGTCCGGCTGTGTCTATGAGCCGCGCCTCCGGGAGAGAATGGCCGACCCCTGACCCGGAAGCGTCTCCGCTCGGCTGCCAACCAGTGTTGCCAACTTAGCGACTTTGTCGCTATATTTAGCGAGTTTTCAGACCCCCTTAGCGATTTTTTTTTCTAAAAAGCGACTAGCGACAAATCTGGCAACTTTTTCTGGTGTTACTGGAGACTTATTTATGATGACTTTTTGACGTGAAAACGCGTATCGCTCTTACTCTCAACAGGCAGCGGTGCTGCCGTGGGCACCTCACCCGTGCCAAAGCGCTCCCAGGCGGAGGATAGTCCTCCCCCAGCTGCTATCAGGGCAGGAGACGTTCACACCTGTGCGTCCAAACGGCAAATGAATCGCCCATGAGCGAAGCCGCTGCTCCCGCACTGACTGTAACGTAGTCAGTTCTTCTTTTACTGTTATGCTGTTTTGTGGATCACAAGGTTTAAAACTACTTATAAACAAACACACACACACACACAAAGTAACTCCACCAGAGTGCCTATTTCGGGTCACTTTTGCCGGTCCAGGCCCGGATAAAGGAGCAGGGTTGGAATTGTGAAAAAACAATAATTGCTAAAATAAATTTAATTCGTAGTTCTAAATAAATTCTAAATGCATTTAGGACGTTTTTTACTCACTTTATGTCTCTTCCACGATGTTATTTCTCTCTCCAACAATGTACGTTACAATTACATTAGCATGACCGATTATGCAAATTAGGCAATGACGTCATTTGGCGACTTCTAGCGACTTTTAGGACAGCCAATAGCGATTTTCCTTACTGAGGCGTTGGCAACACTGCTGCCAACACACCTGCATGTAATCTTCCACCCAGCTGCCGCTACTCTTTCCTCGCTTGGGCTGAGGTATTTAACGGTGTGTCCAGACGGCAGTCAAAGCTGGATTGTACTCGAAGTTCGGTAGTTTAGTGTGCTCGCAATTCTGTGACTTAGCATAGCCAGGCTAGCCTTCTCATCAGCTGTTGTTGTTGCTCGTCCCTCAGGTGGAGAAGTACAGAGCGGAGAAAAGGGCTCGCTGGTTTTATCACTCGGGAAGGAGCACACACGGATTTTCACTGAAGAGTAGTGATTAGTGGTGGGCAGATCGATCCAAATATCGATTATATTGATACCAAGTTGGCATCGGTATCGAATCAATACTAGGCTGGTGAGATCAATTCTTTACTTTAAGTTCCACTCTTGTTTGTAATGCTGTGCTTTTGGCAAAGACAAAACAGCCAGGTCGCTGGACTCGCTGCTCCTGTGTCAGCGCAGAGCAGACGCACTTTGCTCCCTCTTCCCCCTCTTGTGTTGACATGTTGCGCTGTCACATGACGTGACTTAGACACGTTGGGGGTTGTTAAGTTGTTTACATATTATTTATATTTTTATCAGCTGTTATTGTTGTTGAGAACTTTAATTATAAATTTTGTATTATTGTTTCTCAACAGTGCTTGTTTTGATTTGTTTACTGATTTGCACAATTTATTGTAAAATTGTTATTAAAAAAATAAAATAAGTAAACCGCCACGGCAGACCTGATGGCATTTTCATGCTTCACAGCATGATTTATTCTTACAATAATCACATGGCTGCTGTAACAGTACATTCTGCTGCAGCTCTCCTGCTGCCAGCTGTACACATCACAATCAACAACAACACAGACCACAGCACAGGTTTTAAGCCGGCGAGGCATGATTGTAGATGCTGTGCAGGTGAGTCCATCTCACCTGCAGCGCATCGCAGAGCGTACCCTGCCACATACCCCCTTTGCCCCTGAGGCCGAGCCTAACCTACTCGCCCCCTCCGCGAGCAGGCGAGGGAATCGGCCCGGACCATCGGCGCCCCAGGTAGCCACCCATGTGGCAAACCGCGGCGGAGCAGCAGGCGTGGAAGTGACCCGGGGCTCACAGGCAGCTGAGCAGGGGGTCGGCGCGCAGTACCACGCAGAGTGCCGGCCTCTGTTGGAAGAGAGGCTGGACCGGACAACAAGCTGCCCTCGGGTGTGGCAGGACCCCCGCGCACCTCCGTCTCCAGCTTAGCAGGGCCCGCTGGCGCGCCCCGATACGGTCCTTCCCGTGCGCTGTCCACCGTTACAATAATCACACGATTTCTCTAACAGTACATTAGTACAACGGCTGCAGCTCACCCGCTGCCAGCTATACACATCACTAACAACAACACAAGCAGAGCACAGGTTTTAAGCCAGCCAGGCGTGATTGTAGACGCGGTACAGGTGAGTCCATCTCACCTGCAGTGGCATCGCAGAGCAGCCACAATAAGAAAGCATTTTCTATTTAATTATAAACTTTATCCTAATTATGTCCTGGGTTTTAACTATTTAATAATAAAAAAGGAACCATCACAAAAAACACTTAAGGTTATAAAAATAAATTTGGATTTAGCAATTCAATGACGTATCCACCTTATTTATTGAAAAGTATCGGTATCGGTATTGATATCGGCGATACTGGCCCGCATTTACTTGGTATCGGATCGATACCAAAATATGCAGTATCGCACACCACTGCTGGCTATCTAATATATAACCAGGCACTGACGTAAACTCTTCTGTTTAATTATTGTTTGACGTTTATTCAGCTGTGTGAAAACCCTGGAGGAACCTTAATAAAGTTAAATTTAATTTAATCTAATCTAATAACTTTAATCTCAGCCAAACCGATTTAGTCATGAACAAATAAAACACTGAAAAAGCCAAACAATAACATTTTTAAGTTATCAAAGTGACTTATATATTATGTTTAACCCCAGTAGCGAAAGACCGCGGGGGTTTGAAAACGATGTGTCGGTCGGCTCAGATATTTGAAGTTTACACAGCTACATTCTCACCTGAAAATATGTTAGAAGTTTTTTTGCGACCCAGAAAGAGAAATAAGAGTAATATTAAAACTAAGTAGCTGCCGTCATTGTTGGAAACTGGAATTGGCTGGGCCGCGCTATGAATTCTGCAATATGGTTTTTCAATTTTGTTGTCCGGGTGGAAAATCGGGAAAAATTCGGGAGAATGGTGGCTCTGGGAGATTTTTGGGAGGGGCACTGAAATTCGGTATTCTCCCGGAAAAATCGGGAGGGTTGGCATGTATGGTTGTGGCAACATCACTAACCTTGTCAAACACCTCAGAGTAAATCATATCACAGAATATGACGAGCGTATGTTGAGGTGAACTGAAGAGGAGGAGAGGGACAGGTGCTGCTAGGGCGAGACAGACGTCTCTCCCGGAGTCCTTTAGTGCTGTAGGCAGGGAAGGTGTTCAAATAGCACACAACTTCAGTTTTTTTTTAATTTCTATATGATGAACTCTGCATTATTAAGTGATAAGAACAAGTAATCTGATGTCCTGTAATCATTATGACGCTATAATTTGAGACTCAATAAATAAAATAAGTTTTTGTACAAAGTATCGGTATCGGATCAGTATCATTGATACCACCCTGAATATTACTTGGTATCGGATCAGAAAGGAAATCAGTGGTATCGCACATCACTAACTCATGTGCACCACCTTCGGGAATTGGGAGAAAATCACCTTTGGACAATCGCCCTTCTTTGTTTAAGACTGTATTTGAGCACTGTAAATAAACGCACTGTCTGCTTTGTATCCAGAGCTCTGCGCTTGAGTCCATACTTTCCATTAGCCATGACACTTAAATTCAAATTCAGTTCTGCTCCAGTTAATATAACCCTTTGACCACGAGGACCTTTTGAGGTCTAATCAGGACATTTTCACACGCATCTTAGTAAATAAGTTACCGTGTTCTGGAGAAGCCCTCATAACAATTATTGTTATTAGATTGGACAAAATTGAAGATAAATTGAAGCTTATCCATGAAATTCTTGATGTCTGCTGTCGTTCATTCGATCCTCGAAAACGAAATGTGCAAACAAATCATAAAAGGTCGCAAACTATCACGACGTTCATGTCTGTGATAAGTGTATGCAGCTTTCTGATGTTTTTGTGTTTTTTCTGTTTAATTTAATTTCCTTTAATTTGTTTATTTACGCTACCGGTGATGTGTGGGCCACCATTCTGGATCTGATCCGGCTTCATGGCTTCAAGAGCTTCTGGCTGTGAAGGCTGCCTCATGGGTCCGTGCTCAGAATGGTAGAAACCATGATAATAGCTGATAAAGTGTGTTTATTTTAACAGTGTGTCATGGCTACGATCAGCTGTTTTTCCACATGCTTTCTTGTAATAACTGTGTTTTTAGCACTGTGTGTGACAGAGTGTGTGGAAGCTGGAAAAGTCCTGTTGGGTTACAGCATCAAAAGAGAAACTCTGCGGCTCTGAGGGTTTGGTTTACTGACTTCATACTAGGGCTGGGCGATATGGCCTGAAATCCATATCGTGATATAATTTGAAGCACGTGCGGTAATGATATATCGCGATATATTATTTTCTTCTGTATAACATATTTTCCACACTATAAGGCACACTTAAAATCCTTTAATTTTCTCAAAAATCGAGTGTGCCTTATGTATGAATTCTGGTTGTGCTTACTGACCTCGACCGATTTGGGCGTGCAGAAATCCGTTAAAAAATGTTTTGATGGATTGTCAGAGCATTACAGCTGCCGTAGTGAGGAGCTTCGCGGAGTAATTGGGTCCAAAACTCCTTCCGCTTCAGGTCCCAAAGTCAAACGAACACTGAGAGTTAAAAACAGTCTAAATTCTTTCATCTTTAATAAAATCATCAGTGTTGTTGCTTTACCAGGTGTAACAATTAAGTTTAACAACCAGGCATCCATGAAAACAGAAGTTATTAAATTTAACGGAGTTAGAAGTTAACAGGAAGTTAGCTCGCTAGTTTCCTCCTAAACACGACACCATGTTCTGACTGAGAGATTTTTGAAACTAATTAAAACGTACAGCTTTGCTACCACTCCCGACATAAATTAAGACAGAAAACTAAATAGCAGTGGCATTTGCAGGGTTACTGAAGTTGGACTACCTGGTAATGTTGTGCTACGTGATTGCTAGCGACACAGCTATGTTAGCATAACATTAGCACTGTGAAGCTGGAGGATGAACGCCAACTTTTTTTCCACTCGATAAAAGTTAACGTGAGGGATTCTGGTGGTTAGAGACAAATGCAATCGCATAGCAGGATGCTATACACGGGCCAAATTTCAGTCAGGAGAACAACTGAGATTATTCCTCCAATATCCAAGGTAGTTATTAATGTACTGCAACAATATGGGAATAGAACAGCTACGAGAAAATTCAACATTAATGAATCAATGTTACGGAAGTGAAGCGGAGTTTTTGGCTTTCAAAATCATCTCTTTGCTATGGCTGTCGCCCGGCATAATTTGCAGATGATAATGGCTGTAGCCGCTGTGAGGCTTTCGACCAAAACAGGCGTAGCTTGATGACGTCATCAACATGCGCTATCGTGATAGAGCAAAATCTCTGGCCCTTTCTCAATATGCGTACTTGTGCGTACTTGCGTTCTTGTGTACTCGTGATACGTCATCAGTCGGAGACCAAGTACTGTTCCAATTCGAAGTACGCATCAAGCCGAGAACGCGAAAAAGTCCCGGATGTGTTCTCGCTCCGCCCGTTTTATCGAGCATGCATCGGTGGTGACTTGTGTGGACTTGGTACAGCTAAATATCCCAGAATGCATTTCGTCCAAAACTCAAACGCGGCAATGGCGGACGAGCGGGTCTAAAAACTTTTAAATATTACTCTTTCTGGGTCACAAAATAAACTTTTAAGTTCTTTTCAAGCGAGAATGTAGCTGTGTAAACTTCGAATATCTGCTCAGTTTATCAAGATATCATATATTTCCAAACGAGGTCCGACGTTTTCGGAGACGTCTGTGACCCGCCAGCTCCATAGCAGACAGCGAGGTCGAGGATTATTACAGCCGGCGAGAACAGCCGACTCCCGGCAGATCGTTTTCAACCCCCCCGCGGTCTTTTCGCTACTCAGGTTAAACAAACCCCAAACCCCAGTAGTTGTCTATTGTATTGAGTGTCCACTAAAATAAAAATAAAAGCGTTCTAACATCTCACCTGCTTGTTTTTATTAAGGTATGTACACGTATGTACATGTACACTATTTTTATTAATAGAGATTTCACTACTGAGGTTAAACATGATATATAAGTCACTTAGATCACTTCTAAATGTTAATGTTTGGTTTATTTCAGTGTTTTATTTGTTCTTGAGTAAACCGGTTTGGCTGTGATTAAAGTTAAGCTTCATAACATATTACTCACAGTTAAATTAAGGACGGCAGTAAAAACTCCGGACCTGTGACATCATCAAGTACGCTGGTGTTCCAATTGTACAAATCGCGAGTCCGTGCTCGCGTTCTCGGCGAGTCCGTACTCCCGTGCGTTCTCGGCGAGTACGTACCCGCCGAGAACGCGAGTACGTACTCGCGTACTTGAGAATTGAGAAAGGGCCTCTATCGTTGGCCAAATTTATATCGTTTCTATTGTATATCGTTTATATCGCCCACAACTACTTCATACTGCTTTGAATTTAGTGTTGTGCCATAATATCCATCCTAGTATAATTTTCTTTAATTTCATGTTTTTGATTTCTGATTTTTGTGTTTATTGTAAACTGGAATTTGGTATTTGAAACAAATTAGGGGTTTTCATGCAGTACATAAAAAACTTCGTGCAAAACACAGTGACTTTTTCTAACACCGCACTGTGTTGCTGTTATGTGGCTGTTGCTTCCTCTCTGCTCACTGACTTTAATTGATATTAACTGCGCTGAGCAGCAGCTGGTAGATGCACTTGTTTGCTTCGGCTGGCTGCTGAAGCCTCGCCCACCTGACTGTCCCTGCCCTCAGCGCTGTGTTTTTTTCCACAGCTGTCTGCGGAGCACAAGTGGACATCTCTGTCTTCGGCTGGACCTTTTACTGCGACTGTTTTAGAAACGAGCGCGTTTACGTCACAAACAGCAGGAGGAAAGTATTTACTGGACCAACGTCAGTGTTTTAAGAGGTAGGAATTTATTCCATGTGTTGTATGAAGGTTAAGATGACGCATCAGAATCTTTGATCGAAATTAGCCTTCTTCATAGATCGTAGTGTCTCCACATGGTGGGTCTTTTCCATTTTATTCCCCGTCAGAGTAATATCTGAAAAAAAAAAAAGATTTTATTTGCCCACACAACAACAAAAATATCTTTCAAAGTTTTTTTCAAATTATAATATTTCCATTTATATCTTTAAGGATGATTGCTTTTCTTTTCTTTTGTTTTTATTCTGATATTTTGAAAATGACCTCAGGTTAAGTCTTTCAGATATATCTTAATCACTTTATGTTGTATTCAGGCTGGCTATATTTTAATGAAAGTTACATGTCAGTATAACGATCATGTTCAAATTAAATCTCAGATTTAGCTGTGAATAGGTACAAAGATGGTGTCCTGTGGTCTACGCAGTGTCCAGATGGAACCAGGTAAAACATCACTTAATAAATACAATTTCAAAGCAGATGGGGGGGGGCTGTAGCTCAGGAGGTAGAGCAGGTTGCTTACCAATTTGGAGGTTCGACCCCCGTCTGTTCCAGTCTGCATGCCAAATATCCTTGGGCCATGTACCAACCCCAAGTTGCTTTCTGATGCATCTATTGGCGCATGATTGCCTGTGCACTTCCATAGAAAGAGTATAGAAAAAAGTGCTTGTGCAAATGGGTGAATGAGACAAGTTGTGTAAAGTGCTTTGAAATAGAGTAGAAAAGTATAAGAACCAGTCCATTTAACTGGTTTGACCAAGTTAAGATGTGTTGTAAATTTGGATGTTTCATTCTGTTTGACTGTCAGTTCCTCTGAAGAGCATTGAGGTGGAGCTGGAGGTGAGGGACCATGTGGCTACAGTGGTCTCCACTCTGAACTATGAGAACAAGGAGGACAAACCATTAGAGGCTGTTTTTGTCTTCCCTCTGCCTGGAGATGCTGCTGTCTGTCATTTCAGCGCTCAGATTGGACAGACACAGATTGTAGCTGAGGTGATGGAGAAACAGAAGGTGAGCTGGACAGTAAATATAACCTGATTACAAGTGAGATTCAAAATAAACACAGTGAATGTCACTGACATGTGTCACCTGTGCTTCAGGCTCGTGAATTGTATGATGATGCTCTGAGCTCCGGTAAGCAGGTCTGCCTATTGGTGGAGAGTGATGAGAGTCCAGATATATTCTCTCTGTGTGTGGGCAGCCTGCCTCCAGGAGAGAGCGCCTCCATCAGGTTGGAGTACGTCACTGAGCTGGCTGTGCAGGCTGATGATGGTCTGAGGTTCTGTCTGCCTGCTGTGCTCAACCCTCGATACCAACCTCAGGGTAGGACAACTGTAGCTTTTCTTTTGATCCTGCTTGCCTTTTGTGTTGTTCTCTGTCAAGATAACCTTTGTTGCCACTGATTTTCAGTCCACCTCTTGTGTAAATTCGTATGCCTCGAACCCTTTTTCCCTTTTATAAGAATGGCTTCTTGATAGCCACCCTCCTTTTGAGAGCGTTTCTGATGAAGCTTCAATGAACAGTAAATGGATCAACTAAAGACCCAGATCAATCCCTCGGGTCCTGTTAGCTGTTCGCTGGATCTTTTTCCTATTTTTTAAGGACATGACTTTCAAATCATTATGTGCTGTAGATAGTTTGTTAGGCCTGGCACTTCTTCACCTGTCTGGTTTGCACAATGTTTTAGGGACACACTGCACAGCTTACCCAGATATGTCAAGTTTTTATCTAATAGCACTTTGGCAATCATCTTATTGGTGCCAAAATATTATTTTATAAATGTCAAAGTGTGTTATTTTTTGACTTTTTTTTTTTTTTTGTTTCAGCTAAAGAAATGGGAACAACTGATGTGTACTTGCAACAGGCTGCCTAAAGATACAGTTTAAAATTGTGTCCACTTTGCTAAGTTGTCTGTTATGTGTAGACACAACACTGGTTCCTCCCTTGAGTTGGGTGCCCATGAAAAAGGCACCTAACATAATATGTACACAAGCTTTTATTACTGCACCTTGTCATACCTGGGTTTACGTCCCCCTTATGTAAATGTGTATATGAGGGGGATTTACAGGGAACATTAAAAGTCAACATCCAAATATATGGCCCTGCAGATGATACCTAGCTTTATCTATTGTTGAAGCCAGATGGCAAACAACAATTGAACTAAATTATGCTGAAAAACTAGTTCATGCATTTATTACTGCAGCGAGAGTACTGACTGGGCCTAGAAAACGAGAGCATATTTATCCTATACTGGCTTCTCCTAATTGGTTCACCGTCAAATCCAGAATTAAATTTATAATTCTTTTACTCTCATGTGACTTTTGTTTCACTTTGATTTGGTACTATACAAATAAAACTGAAGTGAAATGTATTAAAATCAACTAACAATAGAAAGAAAACCAGAACACGAGGTTCAATGAATCTTTCTGTGAACCTAGAAGTTGATACTGTAACAAAAGATTTACTTCTAATCAGTCTGATACTGTGTGCAGGTAGTGCAGGTGCAGGTTTCCAGGTCATTTCTGTTCCAGCCTCTCTGGAGCCCTACAGTCTGTCTTTTTCTGCCCGAGTGTCCTCTCCTCGTCCAGTCTCTAAAGTAGAGTCCAACTGTTCCCTGGACCCTCTGCAGTACCTCAACACTGATCAAACCCAGGCCACGGTAGGTAGAGTGCTGATGTGTCTGCTGTGTGTGGTTGTTACTTATTACTGATGAATAAATATGAATGTGTTTGTGGTGTGCAGGTCAAGCTGGCTGCAGGACACAAGTTTGACAGAGATGTTGAACTGCTGATTTATTACAAAGACACCCACCAGCCCACTGCTGTGGTGGAGGCAGGACAGGCCTCTGCTGAGCCGGGTGAGTGAAAGTTTTTCGTTTGCAAATACACATTTCATTATCCTTACTTTTTAACAAACAGTTTATGTATTGGAATAAAAAGTAAAAAGCAAATTTATGTAATTATTTTTTTTCTGTCTCTGATTTTTCAGGCTCCCTGATGGGTGATCCAGTGGTGATGGTGAGTCTGTACCCTGAGTTCCCCCAGTCTGTGATGTCTTCAATGGCTCCATGTGGAGAGTTTGTGTTCTTAATGGATCGATCTGGAAGTATGGGATTTAGAAACCACGGATTTCCTCGCCAGACTCGCATCCAAAGTGCAAAGGTATTCACAATAGGTTTACTCTGAAATCTTTAATTTCATGATGTGCCTCTCACACAGTGGCCTCACCATCTTTTCCCTCTTCCCTTAAGGATACTCTACTGCTCCTGTTGAAGACCTTACCAATGGGCTGCTATTTCAACATTTACAGTTTCGGGTCCAAATATGAACACATCTTCCCGTGAGTCTCTGCCTCACATCAGTCAGCCCAACAAAAGTTTGTTTTTGATATGAAGTACATGTACTTGTGTATTGGTGTTTGTGTAATGACAGTAAGAGTGTGGAGTACAGCCAGAAGACCATGGAGGAGGCTCTGAAGAAAGTAAAGAAGATGAAGGCTAATCTTGGAGGAACAAAGATCCTGAAGCCCCTCAAATATATTTACAGCCAGCCCTGCATTCCCAATCAGCCTAGACAGGTAACGCAGACATATACACTGACTATTAATGCACTTTTTTTAAACGCCCAGCTTGAACAGTTATACAAAGTTAGTGTAGTGTCCAGGAAACAGTTCTGCTCTTTTGTTTGCTTGTTTATTGTGTATTACCATGAAAGTATTTTTGTTTTTGAAACCTAACTCAGCTCTCAGAACTAGTTGTGTGTTTCTGGGTCTGATGTTATGTCCTTATGTGCCAACTCTTCTCTCCAGCTGTTTGTCTTTACTGATGGAAAGGTGGGAAACACCAAAGAAGTGATCGATCTGGTGAAGAAGAATTCAGATTCTCACAGGTGAAACTACAAAAAAACTGTTATATCTGCACAATTACCAGAATGTCCAACATGTCCTCTGTGTACACAACAAAAACTCTTGTATTGCAGATGTTTCTCTTTTGGGATTGGGGAAGGGGCCAGCTCTGCTCTCATCAATGGGATGGCCAAGGAAGGAGGAGGTCACGCTCAGTTCATCACAGGGACTGACAGGATGCAACCAAAAGTAAGACAATAAGTCGTAATAATTGTCATCATGAAAAGACAACATGATGTTATTATTAGGACAGAATAATTAAAAAAACCCATAAATGTATATTTTTTCTAATTCTTGTTGTTGTCAGGTGATGCAGTCGCTGCGATTTGCTCTGCAGCCAGCTGTGGTCGACATCTCAGTCACATGGGATTTACCAAAGGAAGTGTCTGTCACTGTCCTCTCTCCACCAATCACAACACTTTTCCAGGGTCAGAGGTCACTGATTTATGCCCAGCTCACTGGACAGGTAGGAGCAGCAGCCTCTCATGTTGTTGTTTAGATATCTGATGACAGTAATTAACGTGACTTCTAACACTGTAATTCTGCGTCAGAGCTCAGAGGCAGCAGAGGGCTGTGTGACGCTGAAGTACAGCCTGGCAGGTCATCGCTCTGAGAACCAGCTGCACTTCAGTCTCAGACCTGCAGAGGACACTGGGTAAATGAGTTCATATCTAGTGTCAGAATTAGATATGACAACAGAATAAAGCATTATGCATATGTCAACGTGACTGCATTTGCTTTTAACTCAGAGCACAAGAGCACCTAACTACTACATGTGTTTTTGTAGGATAAAGAAAAATTTTTTTAATTTCATGTCAGATTTCTGTTCATTACAGTTTTTTCTGATGGCTTGAGCACATTTTTTGTAACTATTGGCTATTTTTGCAAAACTCTACACACAAATAAGAAAACCCTTCACCCAATCAGCAAAACATTGTAGTTTTCTTGTAAAAGAGAATAACCCTCGCTTAACTCTCCACACCTTTGTAAAAATGGTATTTTTGTATCCAACAGTTAACACAAGCCATCATATTAATAAGCACACAATGCACCAACTACACAACAAGGTAGGCCATGTCAGTTTGAGCTCATACTTTTGTCATAGATCCGTAAGCATAGAGGGATCCAAACTTCAAGTACTGGTGTTTATTCACACACATCAAAACAAACACAAGTGTTTATTTCCAAGTATAGGATTATTTGCAATCGCCATATTGACTATTCTTCTATTCTGTAAAGTAACAATTTCAGTATTTTTACATCTATGGTGTTGTTGTGTTTCTCATTAGCATATGGCAGTGCTACAAATCTTAGTGCAAAGTGACTGTACTAACCGATTCTCATTTCAAAATGTCCTTATGATGCTTGCTACAGTGTAGTGGCTCGAGTTAGGCTGAACCCGTTGGCCAGCTTCCCTCAGGGTCATTCCACGGTTGATTACATGGTCCACTATTGTAGCTCTGATGTCATCAGCAATTCTATTTCTTACTCTTCTTACCCTTCCTCTCCCCCCTCCTCGTCCTCCTCTCCCCCCTCCTCGTCCTCCTGTTGCTCCTCCTTGTCCTTGTCGTCCTCTTCATCCTACTTCTTCACCTCCACGTCCTCTTCCTCGGCCTCCTCTACTTCTCACTCTTCCTGCTCCCTCCATTGTACTTCACACACAGAGCTTACCTGTATTATAGTGCTTAGGCTGATTGCAAAGTAAACTAATTATCTAAAAAAGTTTTCACATGTGACAGTGTGCCAGACAGTTGGCAAAATAGTGTAAATAATGGCCTTAAATGTGTATAGTTTTGCTAGGAGTGCGTTGATCATTTGGAAATTGAGTGTAAAGCAGTGAGTTGTGTTTACAGTTCTGCAAAAAGAGTGCTGTGCAGTGGATTGTAGCTACAGGTTTGCAAAGTGTGTGTTACAAAATGGCAAACTGAGCGCAAAGCAGTGTTTGTGCTTTTAGTTTTGCAAACTCAGTGAGTGGTTTTGCTATAAGTATTAATAGTTTTAGAAATTGTGCTATAAGAATCACAGTTAGGGTTTAAGCATTCAGAAAAAACTGTAATAAGTTGCATTAAATATATAATTTTTGACTTTATTTTGGCAAGATGAAAGTGTAAGAAGAATCCCAGCTGTACTTCTTCCTTCGCCCTGTTTACAGATTAACAGTCCACATGTTGGCTGCTCGAACTCTGATTCGCTCCCTTGAGATGGAAGCAAGAGACAACAAAGGAGAGCGTGATGAGGAAATGAAGAAGAAGGTGGAGGAGTTGAGTATCCAGTCAGGAGTGAGCAGTGCCTTTACTGCCTTTATTGCTGTTAGTAAAAGCAGTGGTGAGGTGATACAAGGACCCCTGATAAGCATAGAAAATCGAGCAAACCGTGAGTATTCACATTTATATTTTCTGTATTCTGAAACACTGAATGTTGTTTTGCTTGTCCTTTCAAGCCTTACTTTATTAACACAACATGAGCTCAGAAGGATGTACTGTGAAACATGATTATGCCGGCTTGTACACATACACGAGAGACACGAGAGTTCTTCTTTACTGATGTTTACTGTGCTTCTCTTAACGTACACAGGTACACCGTAGAACTGGTGAATACAAATGTACAAGAAAATTATATTTCAGCATTAAAACATATTACAATATGAAATTCACAAAATATAAACAAACTTACCACTTTGGCCTGTAAGTAGACAAACCGGTGTAATTGGAACTTAGGACTTATTTCTTCTTTAACATTCACACGGCTAGACCGTCACCATGAGCAGCTTCTCTGACCTTACTTCCCAAAACAGGAAGTGACCTCTGCCCTTACCTTATACTT